>NC_067398.1:151440553-151740553 GCF_016432865.1 Antechinus flavipes | reverse complement strand
CAGCAGCTTAGGATGATTATCCCCCTCACCCAGGGCTATGAAGTTTCTTTATTTAAAGGCTCCAAAAACAAAGTTTTTGTTTTTACTATAGTCTGGCTCTCCAACAGTCTGAGGGACAGTGAACTGGCCCCCTATTTAAAAAGTTTGAGGACCCCTGTTAGACTAAATTTTGTTCTTCTAATTTGCTTATAGTATCACTCTTTATGTCTAAATGATGAACCCGTTTTGACCTCATCTTGGCATAAGGTGTTTTTATGGATCAATGCCTAGTTTCTACCATACTAATTTCCAATTTTCCTAATAATTTTTGTCAGATAGTGAGTTCTTATACCAGAAGCTAGAGTCTTTGGGTTTATCAAATATTACTATAGTCACTATTAAGTCTAACTTATTCTACTGATCTACTACTCTATTTCTTAGCCAGTATTAAATAGTTTTGATGTCTGTTGTTTTATAATATAGTTTTAGGTCTGGTACACGTAGGCCACCTTCTTTTGCACTTTTTTCATTGATTCCCTCAAAATTCTTGTCCTTTTGTTATTCTAGATGAACTTTGCTATTATTTTTTTTCTAGCTCTGTAAAATAATTTCTTGGGAGTTTGATTGGCATGGCACTGAATAAACAGATTAATTTAAGTAGTATTGTCATTTTTATTATATTAACTCGGCCTACCTATGAGCACTTTATGTTTTCCAATTGATTAGATGTGACTTTATTTGTGTGGAAAGTGTTTTGTGAGTGTATTCTATTGTCGAGAATAAACAATATTCTAGAACTGCAAATATCAAGTATCACTAAAAAAATAAAAAGAATGCATTGTGTGTGTTTTATCTATGTTTTGATTTATGATTTATATTCAAATTGCAAAAAGGCTTGCTTCCTCAAAGAAACTAGGTGGTAGAGAATTGGGTGATGAAAGCTCTACATAGCTAATGAGAATGATGTAACCCAAAGAAAAAAAGATGATGTAATAAGCCTGAATATAAAATCACACACAAAGAAAACAAGTGAAAGGTATTCATAAAAACTGAAAACAGAAAGAAAAGCACTAATATATTCTACAGATAACAGAGAAAAAGCTCAAATTTTATTCACTATTGTATATAATAACTGAACTTTGAAAATTTAATTTCAAACAACAAATATCACCAACAGACAAGTGAAAAATCTTAAATAGTCAGTGCAAATCAACTCAAATAACATAGATATGTTCCTTATCTAAGGAAAGACAAGAATGTTATTTCCAAAAACAAAGGAATTCAAGTACAGTATATACTATAAATATGAATTTACTTCCTAATGAAAGGACAACAAGTTATAAGAAGAAATTGGAGATGTACTCCCACTCAGTCTGGCTTGCAAAGAAGAGGGGATAGAAAGAAGAGTGGGTGTGCAATTTAAAAAGCTTCCTTCACTACCCTAGAATATGAGCTACATAAAGATAAAAAATAACTTATAATCATATATCTCATTAACTTGGAGACTATATCTCAGAACAAACAGAAAGAAAAAGAAATAAGGAAGCAAAAATAGTAAATCAATGGTTTTATAGGGGCAAAGAGTTATCACAAATCACTGTAATTCAATTTAAGATGGTAAACAAGGGTTAGAGAAGATTCTAAACTTTATACTTGGGCTTGTTAAATGTTGAGTAAAGTAAACAAAATAAATTTGAAAGATAGAAAGAGAATAATAATTTAAGTGTAATGTCCTATTACAATAATAAAAATTCATTTTAAATGTAGGGAACAATATTATGGCCCCAAGAATTCTTTGGTCTCTCCTCTTTAATTTTATCAAATTTATTTCAGATGCTGAGTTCAGTCACATTTTCTCTGAAGACAATTCTGAGACAGGAATATTTCTAACACTTACACAGGGTTTGATCTCTCTGATTAACCTTATACTAATATTTGTAGTTCTAGTTAATCCTGACCTCTTTACACACTGAGGAAAAATTCAGTTTGTAGAAACATTTGGGTAACAAAACAATAGATTATACCATACTCTTTGTAGAGAGACAGCAGGAAAGAAAGTTGGAGCAACAGCAGACCTTTTCCTGAGACTTCTTTCATTCAAGATTCTTTCTACTCTTCAAGTGACTCAAAAAGCCAATGAGTCTCCTAGATATATCCTTTCTTGGACACAGATAACACTTTTTGCTCCACACTTGCTCCAATATCATGGAGATTTATAAATGTCTTTTCCATCTTAGATAAATTGGTTGGAGTCTGATCTTTGGCTCTTGTGTTGCTTGATTAAAAATATATTAGACTAATTTCACTTTTTTTTTTTTTGCTTTGATTGAATTTAAAAGTATTTTTGCCTAGTTGAATTTCAAAGACAAATGAAAAAAAAAAAAAAACTTTATGCCTTTCTTACATGAGTAAATCCCTAAAACTTATCAATGAAACTGAAGGGAGAAGGGAGGCTAGGAATCAAATTAAGAGCAAACAAAGCTAACCAATCACAGGGATCGAATGCTAACTTTTAAAAAAAAGCAATGAAAATTCAGTACACAAGATAAATATGACATATAATAACTTTAAATGTGAATGGATTAACTAATCCTAAATGCTCCATCAAAATAAAAAAAAAAAATAGAAGGATAGATAATGTCCTTTATATAAGGAAACAAATCCCAACAATACATATAACTAGATAGTGTAGTAAAGTGCTAGGTCTAGAGTCAGGAAGATACAAATTCGAATGCAGCTGAAACTGTACTTACTGAGACTATGACTCTGAGCAAATCACATAACCTTTATTTGTCTAAGTTGCCTCAACTGTAAAATGGAGATAATAGCAGCACCTATCTATTAGACTTGCAAGGATCAGATGAGATTATAATTGTAAAAACACTTAGAACAGTTAAGGGCACATAATAGGTTATGTAAATGTCTATTCTTTTCCATTCTCAAGAAAGACACTGAAAAGAATAAGAACACACATGAAATCAAAATAAGATATTAAAAGTTATTACATAAGACAATTCTTCCAATAATTCCCAGAAATTGGGATTGTGATTTTAGGAAACAACAGAAATTTACAATGTCAAAAGGGGCAAACAGAGACACTACTTGAAGGCAAAATAGACAATGCTATTGTATGTGAACATATATATATACACAAATGGTATAGAATCTAAATTCATAATATAAAGCTCAACTGAATTACAAAATATGAACTGCCAACAATATTTTAGAAGAATTTAATATTCTTCTTTACAAAATAGATAAATATAACAGAAAGGAAACCAAAGAGCTGAATACAATGTTGAGAAAATTAGATTTAAAAGTTGGCATCTTTAAATAGGAACATTAAGTATGTATTTGTTTCTAAGTATTCCACAGTATCATTATAAAACTTGCTCATGTATTAAGGTATAAAAGAAAAGAAAAATCATATTTTTTGAAAAGTAGAAATATTAAACAGCCTTTACATATAAACCAATAAAACTATTAAGGAATACAGGAAAAATAAGAAATCTGGGGATGTAATAGAGATATTTCTCAAAAAAAAAAGTGACTTGAGTATATCATGTAATTGTGTATAAAGACCTAGTCATTTTAAGTGAATTTCCTATAAACAGCAGTTCACAAAGACACAAAAAGTTGAGAAGATGGAGGAAAGAAATAGAGAAACAAGGTGCTCGAGAAGACTGTAAAAATCTTAGCCTGGAAAAACTTGAAAAAAATTAAAAGCTGGTCCATGCTAAAAATACACATCTTAACATCAAAGGAAAAGATAAAGATAAGCCACTAGTTAGGAAAATAAGCAATGATAAGAAACTATCCAAAATTATGTATCTAATTAGTTTGTTTTTGTTTCTTCTGTTTGCTCTTATTCAGTTTATACAAAGAAAGTGAAGTTAATTTATCATTCCTTGTCAAAACAACCTTTTTTTTTTTTTTTTTTGTATACACATAAATCTTAAGTCAGAGTGAAAGTCTAAAATACAGGAACACAGAACTTTAAAATATTCTGGTGAATATAAGGTGAAATAAGAAACTCTAGCTCTCTCCCTCTTGATGAAAAGAGGTGGCTTTGTGCCCCCTCAGTCCTCAATGGACATGTCATCTTCACCAAGCAATGCTTTTACTAAGACACAAGGTTAGAAAAACGCACCCATACACATGCACACACATGCATGCATACACACACACACACACACACACACACACACACACACACACACACACACACAATTTTAATTCAGGGCAGGGAAGGGTTAATGCACACATCAGAACAAAAATGCAAACGAATAGAGTGTTGAGGGCAATAAGTGGAGACTAGTAGGTAGTAATCACTTCAACTAGTTAGATGTACCCTCAACAACATGGAATAACTGCCTGCACCTCATCAAAGCTACTACAGCAAGGATTTCTTCACCCTCAGACCTCTCAAGATAAAAAATGATAAATTGGAGAATATCTAAAGAAGGACAATCATGGTAATGGAGGGCCTTGAGTTCCTGTCATACAAAGATCAATTTAAAGATTTGGGGTGACTGAGCCTGGAGAAGACTTATAGGTCCAAGAATTGTCTACAACTATTGAAAGGGCTGAAGTGGAAAAGTAAGACTTGTTCTGTTTGGATCTAGAAGGCAGAACTAAAAACTTGGTGTCAAAAAAAAAGTTCCTAATTATTAGAGCTGTACTAATAGTGGAATGGGATACCTCAGGAAATAGGTTTTCCTTCCTAAGAAGGCCTGTCTCACAGAACAGAAATTGGACTATCTTTTATCATGGTTCTGAAAGTTATTTCTACCTAAAAATTGGATTAGATCACCACTAAAATTCCATGATTTTTGAGTGCTCTCTACAGAATCCATTATTACATCAATTTTCATTTGCTATAGTAAGGAGCAAGGTCTCTTTGACATTTCTACCACACTTCTCTATATCAATTATCATTTTAAAAAATCAAATTTACCACTTTCCCCCAATATTCACTCCTTTTCCTGACAATATCACCATCCTCTTTGTCATTTAGGTTTGAAATAACAGGGCCATCTTTGACTTCTCCACAAGATAAACTTGTTATCTATAAATTCTAGCAATTGTACTTCCAAAATATGCCTCACATCTAGTCCCCTTCTCTAATTTTCTACTATCACCACTACAATTCAAGCTCTCATCAGATGTCTATATATCATTTCAAGAGTCACATAAAAGTTCTGCCTCCCATCTGTACTACATACTGCCACCAAATTACTCTTCCAAAAGGATGGCATGATCAGGTTATTTTCACCTCAAAAATCCTCATTATCTCATAAACACTGCTGGAAACAAAGTAGCTGCTCATTCATTGATAGAGACTAACTCAACAAATTATGGTATGCTGGAAACAAAGTAGCTGCTCATTAATGGGGATTGATCAAACAAATTGTGATACATAATGTAAAGGAATATAATTATGCTATAAGAAATGATGTACATATGTACATATATGTATATACATAGATATACATAGAGAAGCATGGAAAGGTATATATGAACTGAAGCAAAATAAGTAGAGTTAGGAAAACAATATACACAATGACTACATCAATATAGATGGAAACAAATGAAAAACAGAAAAAAATGAAAAATAAATATAACAAAATTATAAAGATTGAATATGACTTAAAGAAAGAGACTAGAGAACACATCCTCAAACTACCCCTTCATGGAGTTAACAGATGTTACACATTGCAAATGTTGTCAGGCTTTTTGAGTGTATTAATGAATTGTGCTTAATTTTTTTTTCTCTTTAAAAAATACTATTTGTTTTTTGGGGATGGATCTCTGGAAGAAGGTGAAAAACTATGATTACGTAAGAAAAAGGAGATATCAACAAAAATCTATTTTAAAATAAACTTAAAAGAAAGGCAGTAAAATTAAAAATGACTGTAGAAATAAAGTCCAAATTCTTTAAATTAAATATTCAGGGTTTTCCATGATGTGATCTAGCCTAGCTTATCTTACCTCCTTCATTACTTCACAAAGTCTATACTTTAGCCAAATCTCTACCTGCTTTTCCTTAAATACACTCTGTGCTTTTCCACTTCTATGCTTTTGCTTATATCACTTCCAGTGTGTGAAATATTCTCCACCTAATATTTAAGGCCCAGTTCAAAGGTCATTTCCTCCCTCAAGCATTCTGTAATACCTAGAGCTGGAAATCATCTCTCCCTCCTCTGGATTCCACAGAAATTTCTTTGTACCTTCCTTATTGCACTTTCACATTTTACTTCATATTTTATTTGTGTATGTCTTATTTCCCCTACAGGAGTATAATATCCTCAAGAGCAGGGAACATGCCTTTGTATCCCCCTTAGTGCCTAGAGCGCAGTGGGTGTTCCATAAACATTTGGTGAATGAATATTTCACAAGCCTTTCAGTCTGTAAAATCCTTGTGATGACATGTGGCCAGGACTGGGGTGAGAGCAACTTTCAATCAGAAACATGCTTAAACAGTTTCTGAAGGTGAAATATTTAGAGCTTTTGCTTTAGGAAACTAAATGCTAATTCTATTGCAATTAAATGGCTAATTATTATTACAGTCTTGTTTTGATAAGCATCACCAAGAAGAAATGAAGAGCCAATCATTATCAGCAAAGTTTCTATCCTTTTTGATGAAGAGAAAAATGACCTATTTTCAAAATCTACTTGCCTTTGAAGATAAGGCAAATGTTTTGGGTTTTTTTTTTTTTTAATTTTTCTAGAGGTCACTCTTTTTTAATTAGAACATGTTTGTGAATTTGGAAATTCATGCTGGAAAATGTGATGTGATAGTTTATTTGCCAAAATTATCTTTCTCCTAATGATCAATATCATATTTATCTAGGTGTTTGTGTGATAAAATAGACATACCATTTTCTCTGAGTTCTGAACAAACAAGGCTTATAGAAAGGTGAAATATATAGAAGTAGGACATAGATGCTGGCTCACTATATTGGGTTATAAAAACAGTACCGAGTTGGCTTTGATGGTGTGAGGTGCTGAAAATGGAGATGATAGTGGGGAATAAGGTGAAAGAGAATTCTGTTCTTTTGGATCCAGGGTAATGCTGATAGAGATCTGAATAGAAAAACTGTTAGAAATTAAGGTGAAACTTAAGTAGATGACTAAGGAGTAGAAACAAATTTCTAAGAAAAGTCAACTGTTTATAATAATAGGAGTATGTGAATAATGAGAATTTCTAAACATTCACCAAATTTTGTCTTAGCCAAATTAATTAATTTCTTTAAATATGTTAATGAAGAGAAGTAGACTATTAGATTGTTTAATATAGTATAAAATCTTAATGAAACTATTCATGCTGATGATATTGTATAGGCTGAATGGAAACTCCCTGAATGTAGAGATCTTTTCTGGGACAGGAAGGAAAGTGCTCAGTGAAAAGCACTATCTTCAGGCATTTTTAAAATAAAATAAAATGTAAAAATTGTCATTGTAGGTAATTCAAAAAAGGAAAAAATCTATAAGTATATGAAATATTGGCTATGATTATTTATCCATCAAAATGGTTATCTGAGTTTTTAGATAATGGGAGGAAAAAACTAGTTTGAAGGCCTTTCTAGTTAAGAATTATATGATTCTGTGAATTTCATTTCTTTCCATTTCCCCATAGACCTAAATACTACTACTTGTTATGAAACATCCAAGGATATTAGGAGCTGAAAAAAGAGGGAAAGAAATGAAGAGCGTGGGTAATATAAAAAGAGTGCTTTCAACCCCTGGGTAATCAATACAAGACAATATATGGTTAATCTGTTTAACCAAAAAGCATGATCACTGAGAAACCTTTCACACCTTCACTAAATTTGAGATGTTTGCTTTATCTTCAAAACACAACTTGGAATAGAAAAGTATATTGTGAACTTCTAGGGAATCTTATGTAGCACCAACTATTGCATGAAAATAAATATTATATTCCTGATATAATTCTTAAAAACTTTTTTTACTAAATCCTGCTATATCTCACAGTTCAGAAATTTTTTTTGACCTATCAGGTTATAATATTTTAAGCGCTTCACTGGACTTATAGATAGTGCCAAAATGGTGCAAAAACAATAGTTAACATTTCAAAAAACAAGTTAATGAAGTAATGGAAATAACTCAGTTTTTCTCATGTTCTTTGACATGATCAAGGGAAACAATTTAACATGCTGCTGAAATGATTCTTTTTGTGTTGAGGAAGCTAAAGTATAAGGCCCTAACTACTAAACTGAAGGCTGTGCTGACCTCATTGGTGTATGCCTGTGAAATCTGGACATTCTACCAATCATGTCGGGAAACTGAATTGTTTCCATTTAAATTGTCTTAGGAAGATTCTGAATATGATCTGATCGAAAAAGATAGCAGAAAAAGATAGCTAAACTGCCAAGTATTCAAACTCTAGTGCAAAGAGGACAAATTCATTGAACTGGCCACATTATTCAAATGTCAGTATGCTTCTCTCCAAAAAAAAAAAAAAAAAAAAAAGACTATATTATGAAAAACTCACACAGACCAAATGCTCAAATGGTGGTCAGAAAAAGTGACACAGGGAAACTCTCTAAGTCTCTCAAGAATTTTAGAATTGATTTATGACCTGGGAGACCTGACATAAGACTACTCAACATGATATGCCCCTTTCAAAGAAGGTGCAGCTCTCTATGAGCAACGCAAAATTAATTAGCTCAAAAGAAATGCAAGATGCACAAAATAGAGAACCCACCCCAAATATTCATAGGGATTATTTGTGTTTAACACAAATAAGCTGGATCATAAGGAAAATGTATCTTATAAATCCTTTTGCTTCTGAGACTATCTTTTCATGAATGCCAGTAACTGGAATTCTGTGTTTCTACTCTGGTTACAACCACTGGAGCTACAGAGCAGACACAGAAGTAGAGCAGGGCAGTATCTCAATGAGTACCTAGAGGCAAGACTAAGATTATACACAATGGAGCTCTCCACGGAGGAGAAACGTATTAGTCCAACCTAACATTTCTAGTAACATAAAACTTGAGTGGTAAAAAGGACATTAGTAACTATACCTGATCTTTTCACTTACAGGTGAATAAACTAAAGTAGTGATAAGTACAGTTATCCCTTCTTCATTGTGGGAGTTAGGTATGTGGTCCATTTAATCCTGAGATCTAGAAAATCTAAGTAAAATGTTTTGGCCCTCCCTTTAAAACAGTATTTGTCATAGGATACAATATACAATACTATACATATATTTTACACATTTCTGAGTTTCTTATTTTTTTTTCTGTGTCTGCTAGCCTTTGTGTATCATCTGCAACTTCCACAAAACTCCCCCCCCCCACACCACCAAATTTTCATTTAATTTCTTATACTGGCCCATGGCATATCAAAACTGTGCTATGGAATATCTTAGTATAGAAAGAATAACTGTGATGTGGTTTTACAACACAGAGTATAAATGGAAGAGTCTGGATTTGAACACAAATTACCCTAACTAAATAGAGAATTTGACAAATGCTATGATTCCTTCATGCTTTTATACAAGCTGTTCCTGAGGCCTGGAATACATTCCATATTTAAGACCTTGATTTGGTACTTGGTCCCATAAACATTAAATGGGCCTTTGGCCTCTTAGAATCCTTCGTTTCCTTCAAGATTCAAACTCATAGGTTACCTCCTACAGAAAATCTTTCTTTCTTTTTTTTTTTTTAAAGCTTCTTATTTTCTTTTTTTTTTTCCTGCTAAGGCAGTTGGGGTTAAGTGACTTGCCCAGGGTCACACAGCTAGGAAGTATTAAGTGTTTGAGGCCAGATTTGAATTCAGGTTCTTCTGACTTCAGGGCTGGTGTTCTATCCACTGAGTCATCTAGCCACCTCATAAAGCTTTTTATTTTCAAAACATATGCATGGATAATTTGACAACATTGACCCTTATGTTTTAGATTTTTTCTTCCTTTCCCCCACTCTCTCCCCTAAATGGCAAGCAATTCAATATACGTTAAACATATTAGAATATATGTTAAATCCAATATGTATAAACATATTTATATAATTCTCTTGCTGTACAAGAGAAATCAGATTTAAAAAAAAGAAAGTAAATAAGAAAACAAAATGCAAGTGAACAACAACAATAAAATACTAAGTTGTGATCCATATTGAATCCCCATAGTCCTCTCTTTGGGTACAGATGGTCTCTCCATCCCAAAATCATAGGAATTGGCCTGAATCACCTCATTATTGAAAAGAGCCAAGACCATCACAGCTGATCATCACATAATCTTATTGTTGCTGTATTCTATGTTCTTCTGATTCTACTCCACTTAGTTCATGTAAGTCTGTCCAGGCCTTTGTGAAATCATCCTGCTGATCATTTCTTATGGAACAATAATATTCCATAACATTCATATAGCATAACTCATTCAACTTCCTAATTATTAGATTCTCTCTCTCTCACTTTCTGAGTCTCCCACTTTTCTTCTCCCCTTGAATAATCTCCCCTTGAATATAAAAATAATATATTTGTTTGCTTGCTATATTTCCCAATACCAATACAATTCCAATACAATATAAGCTCCTAGAATATAAGGTTTATTTTTGGCTCTCTATATTTCCAATGCCTACTATGCATAGAAGGCACTTAATTAATGCTTTCTGAACTATATCAGGAAGAGATGAATTATAATGACTTTAGATGTTAAGAAAAAATGTATGTTTGCAATAGGTTTTGTTTTAAATGCTTTTTCTATGAGGGAAGAAAAAGAAGACAGAATCTCATTTGAAAAAAAAATTTAGAAAGTTCAATCAAAGCATTATTTTCTATATGAACCTTTTTTCTTGATCCTCCAAGCACCAACCATACCCTTCAAAAATTTATTTTATATCTTTTGCATTTATCTTGCATATACATATATTCATCCTACACTCTCTCTCATGGAAGAATTTAAGTTCCTTGAAGGCAGGAATTATTTCATTCTTATGCTGAAACTTTATGTGTGCCTTTAAAAAAATGATACAGGTCTGCAACCAAAGAGAGATAGTAAAAAACAAAATTCAAAGACAAAGAATAACTATGATATTACCTACAATCTCAAAAAGCTTTTACAGTTTTTTAAAACACTCATTTCATTCTAAAGTCTTCCTTATATTTCAGAAGGTCCTCCCAAAATATTATGGTACAAAATCATTTGTACCCTGACCTTTTGACAATTGCCATGATCTGCTTCAATATATTCTTCAGGTAATCCAATTGACTTCTTAACATGAAAAAATGGAATCATCTAACATTAACATAAAGAAAAGATTGGACCTACTCCTGTCGATCTAAGAATTTTTTTTTTTTATCGGATTGAGATAAATGGCAATGAGAGCTTTCAATTAGCTGGAATTTCTTTTAATCAGTCACCCTGAGATTGGGTTCATTTTACTGAGCCATCTAGTTTTGTGGACATCATGGCAAAGTCTATGAAATACACTGGTTTTCTATTGCAGCCTCACAATGAGAAGCAATACACTTCAAAGCCCAAGTTCCCAGTGTGCCTGTGCAGAAATAGCACTTTCTGAATTCTTCATTGTTCAGGCATCCAAATCACCTGGTGATCTGGGAGATAAAAAGTTTTTTTTTTTTTTTAAGTGCCCTGTAAAGGAAAATATTTCTTCAGTAGCAGCATCCCCTAGAGCTGTGATCTTATACTCTGCTGTTGAATACGTTATAAATTAAAAATGAATGGTCCTTCATCTAGCTAGGAGAATGAACTAGCAGAGAAGTGAGTGACCAGGAAACATGTACATTACCTAAATTGCAGAAAACTGAAGTATCCTCTTTAAATAAGAATATTCCACTTAATTTCATAGCATATTTCTCTCCTCTATAGTATTATGTAAAAATGCTTTGACTTTTCTGTAGCTCTCATGAATAGCATTGTAGTTACATTTAAAATATCTTCACCTTAAACTGCAACAAAGGAGGCATATTTTAAACATGCTTTTATTCATAGATTTCAACAGGCTTGGCACTTTCCAAAAGAGATACTATGCTGGTTTTTATATAGCTAATCTGATACTAGAAGAAGGGGGAAAATGCAATTTTTGAAGGTAGACCGTTATTTTAGTCATTGTAGTTTGAACTACAATAAATGGAAATAAGAACAGAAAGGAACAATAAGAACAGAAAGGAACAAAGTGACATTTACAATTTCTCTATAAAAATCATGCTAAAGATTCCTATCTGTAGTACTAATTTTCAGTGTCATTTAAAAAACTCAGGTTTTTGGCATCATGAGTCTGAAAATTGAATGAATATAGAGTGTGAAGCATTCCTTTTATCATAAGCTGGTATATCAGACATAGACTAACAAAAGCACATAACTATGGAATTAAATCACCTTTGCTCAAAACAATAATACAACAACAAAAATAGTATTTTTATCATATTCTACAGTACATAAAGCACCTTAAAATACTATCTCATTTTATTCTTACAACAACCTTGGCAGATGGGAAGTATCATCATCCCCTAATTAACAGATGAAGAAATTGAGACAGTCAAAAAATGTTAAATTACTTGCCTAAGGTAAAAAAAAAAAAATTAAGTGTCAGAGATAGTATTTAAACTTTTGTCTGCCTGGCTCTGAGTCTAGCAATTTCTGCAAAATGTTACTGAGAGATTTTGTAGAAACAAATGGAGTTGGGGGGCAGGGAGAGAGGTAAAGGGAGTCTTTTTTTTGACTCTATAAGCTATGATGAAAATAGGTTTTTTTAAGTGTTTTAAGAAGCAGGAGAATGTTAGTAATTCCTACAAGGAACTTGAGGTTGGAGTAGGTCATAATTCCCAAATATCTAAATTGCCCCCTCCCCAACCTCTCCTCCCTGGACAGGATTCCTTTAATATACAAAGTGCTGAGGCACATCAGAAAGAAGATGCAATATAAGAGCAAGTTTAGTCAATAAAGTCTGTCCTAGTGCTTAAAGAGAGAGTGACTTCTATTTTGTAATGAGAAAGGAAAAGAAAAAATTTGAGGCAGGTAGGGTAAAGGTGAAGGAAATAAAGTTCAAAATTAATAGGTTTTTACCTCCAAATTTGTATTTTGATCATTCTGATTACTAAAATGGAATTAGAATCCTCACTAATGTATTCTATTTTTATATATCATATTCTGATTCTTTGGACATTTTATTTTCAAGACTTAAAATTAAAAGAATCAAAGAACTGTCTCTGGCACAGTGGGAAGCATGCTGAATATGAAGACATAGTCCTGACACTTGATTGCCTTTGTAACACTGGAAAAGTCACAAATTCTATGGTCCTCTTGTTTCCTCATCTGTAAATAATAAAGTTGAACTAGATTAAGATTCTTTCAATCCTATGAACCTACCTTAGGTCATCAACTCTAGCCTACTCATTCCATTGATAAGGAATCAAGAGCAGTCACATTTACAATATAACTTAAAGTGGATTTATCCTGAAGTTAAAAGTATCTGTAGTTTATGTTTTCTGTATAGCAGAATGAACTCCAAAATGGAAGAATTTTGCTCTGCTCAATAAACATAATAAAATTTTATTTTACTAGGCTCTTACTTGGGTGGTAAATATTATAACTTCTGTAAGGATAAATTAAGCTTCTCAATGACTGACAAAGTAGAGCACCCTGGAGAGCAACCTTTAAATATGATTAAGGCAAGGAAGCAGTCCAGATTCTCTATGGTAAATTTCTTTAGCCAACACAACAGCAAAAAGGGAAATTTTTCTCTTCTAAAGACCACATTCTGGCTTCAAAAATCTTCTCTCAGCCTGTAATTTTGAGAAGTACTCAGCTAATTTCTATTCTGAAGTGCAAGGATTTGAGGGTAAAATGATATACAGTTGCAATAAATCATCTATCATACCTATCATATCTCCAAAACAAGTTGGCTTGACACAGATTTAAACCATTAAGAAGTCTTTTGCAGATGTACCCTTGTTGTTATTTTCTCTTCAGTATTCAAGCCCTAATTGTCTAGGTCTTAGCCTCTGGTTTGATTATCTTCAATAATCTTGCCTGACATCTACTTCCAGGTACCAACCCAGTTCTTTTAACCCCATAAAATAGCTGAGAAGAAGAATCTTTTTTTTTTTGGGGGGGGTTAAATCATGCCACCTTTGACTTCAGATACAAGAGACCCTTCAATTATGAACCTGACCTACAAACTATACCAGTTTTTACAAGAAACTTCGTACAAGAAATCTGTCATAATGGTCCTCTTCATCTACTTTGTCTGAGATGAACTATTCATGCCCATCTGAGACTCAATCTCCACACCCAACCTCCACCTTCTCCTTCTGCTTCCTTTCTAACTTCTCTGGTGATTATTTATCTCCATTAACTTTTTGTACCAGCATACCACCACTCCCAATCACTTTCCAAGATCAGTTTTTCATTAAAATTCAACTAACTCTTCAGAGCTCTCTGTCTTCCTTCTCCCCTTGCACCCTTTTCACCAGCCCACTTGGCTCACCTTGGTAGCCTCATTCCTACAACTGAATTTGCTACCATACATCCCTTCTCTGGCTGGATCTCAAATATAAAAAAAGCAGTTAAAGAGAGGTATCATCTGGGAAATCATTTTAAAATACTTAAGATTCCACATTTATATTTCATCACATCTACCTCTGATCCTAGGGCTTCCTGTAGTCACTTTTTAAGAGTAGGTATTTTTTGCCACAATGCTTGAAGTTAAAGTATCACATTTCAAAGAATTAGCTGCTTGGCTAAATTTATCTTCAATCTTCCACATATTCTACAAGAGTCTATCTAAGTCACAAACTTATAAAAGACACAGAGGATGGTGATAACTGCTGAAATGGTTGGGTAATACAAATGCACTGAGAACTAAAGAGAAAAACTTTAACTGCCAGACGCTAGGATTATACAGCTCTTCAGGCAGTTCAGCAGGGCTCGCTCTGCATGAGATGCAATTGAGCAGCTGTGCTTTCAAACAATGTCCAATTCCCAGCTACAGGATATTTCAAGGGCCACTAGGTGCCATAAAAAGGAAAGATTCTTAAGGAGAGATATTAAACTTAAATAACCTCTCTCTCTTAATTCTTCTCAGTATTCTAACCCCCCCCCCAAAAAAAAAAAAAAACAAAAAAAACAAAAAACCATTTACTGGAGTTCTTATTCATCATTGACCATGCTTAAATTAGAAGGTTAAATGGTATGGTCAATCAAGGCAAAAAAAAACTAAGTGAACACAGACTTCTTGTTGTTCATCCTTCATTTTTGAAGAGAACCAATGACATCATTGGCTTGTCTGTTAATTGGATTTAAGTGAGGCAGAGTAGCACAAAGTCATTGGCTTTACTCCATCTTCCAGGGTCATCAAAATTTAGTGACAAAACATAAGTCAATATGACTGGACATAATGGATAAAACTAGCTTCTTTGATGTCTGATCAAACTCTAAGCTTCAAACACCTTCATGGACTTTGAAACAAATTATTCTCATCTACCCATTCTACGCAGGAAAGCCTTTACATGTTTAGGGTAGACACCTCCCTAACTGATCAAGTCTAACCATGTACTACATTAGATGTTCTTAACTATTTATTGTGTCATAAACTCCTATATTGGTCAAAGGAAATCTATGGACCCCTTCCAAGAATAATGCTTTTAGATGTATAAACAAAAGATTATAAAGGAAAAAAAAACTATTAAAATATTTTTAAAAGTTCACAGATTCCAATTAAGAATCTCAATTAATTAAACTAAATGAACCTATTTTTGTTATCATTTATCTTCTATAATTCCATAAAAATGAGTACTATTATAATACATACTAGCATGCAAATGCACTCACAAACACACACACTCATCCTGGGAAAGAAACTTTATGCACTTAGGGAAACTTACAAAATTATAATTAGAATGATAACAGTTACAAGAATATAGGTGGGTTCAATTTCAAAGTTATTTCCTTTCTCTGAATTAGTTTCTTTAACTGCAAAGTTAGTGGAGAAAATTAGAAAATGTAGGTAAATATCATTAGCCCCTATTTCTATTTAAGTTTGACACTACTACTACTATACAGCATATAATTATATAGAGTAGTGTGAAATAGGACAGTTAATGGCACAGAAGACAGAGTGCTTGGCCCAGAAAGACTCATTCCTGATTTCAGACACTAGCAGTATGACTCTAGTCAAATCAAACCCTCAGTTTTCTCATCTGTTTAAATGAGCTGGAGGAGGAAATGCCAAACCACTTTAGATATCTCTGCCAAGAAAACCCCAAATGGGGTCATGAAGATTTGGACAAAACTGAAAAAGATTGAACAACAGCCACAAAGATCACTGTGGAATGCATATTGAATGTTTGTAATGTAATATTATTGGTGTTTTATTATATTTTTAAGTTTTTATTTGTGTTAAGTATTTCACAATCATAACCTAGATTGAGTCACACTTGGGAATATTGTGAATCACATGTGACCCACAAGTTTGGCATCTCTGATATATATTTAAAGTGATAGAGAAAATATTAATAATATAGATTTTGACTTAAAATGTGCTATAGGTACTTTTGTTCCACTGGAAAGCTGTCTGTTAAACTTTTACAAAAACACTCTTGAATAAATCCCTTCCTTCATAACATTTTACATGTCATATTTATATTGAAAAAGTGTTTGATTTGTAATTAGAAACCTTAGATTGTGACCTTGAACAAATCATTTAGGCTCTCTCAATCGTAGCTTCCTCATCTGTAAAGTGAAGGAATTGTAAAGAATAAACTCCCTTCAACATTTCAATCTATGATCTACATTAAATACTTTTTAAAATATAACTAAATTACATCGTTTAATCCACTAAAACTATTTTCCACTAAAACTAATTTATCCTAAATATTTAGTTCAGGCAATTAACAAACTTTTTTCTTAATTATGAAGGCTAGGATGGATTAGGCATTATTGATCTCTGGGAATAAAAAAAAATACCCAGCCCTCAAGGAGATTACAGTCTAATGGAAGAAAACAGCAAACCATCAAATAAGAGAAAGCTAGAAAGTAGGAGTGGGGTTATGCTCCTTCACAGCAGGAGCATAAAGGCCAGGTTCAAAGGAATGCAGCCTTGTGGGAAGTAAAGAGATGGCTGATCTGGGGACCCTCTTTCAAGGAAACTTCTGGGAAGGGTTCTCATTTCCACCCTTTCTAGTCAGAAAGTGCTGAGGTGCAGAAGGTACACAGAAAGTTTGAGTTCCAGCCCTCAAGTGATCTTATAGAATGATCAGGTTCCTAAGGCATGATGGTGAAGCCCAAAGAAGAGCACCCAAATGACAAATGAAGAGTAATTGGCATTCTATAACACTTATCAAAAAAGGGAAGAAAAGAAGCATTCAGTCTCATACCAAATATTTGATTATTGATGGATTTGGATATTAAGTATGCTGTTTAGAATGGGAAGTTAGTATTCATATATTTTAGACTATGGTAAATTCTAAGGTTTTTTTTTTTTAATGGTGTGGATATTAAGAGCTATTATGCTTCCTCCATTTTTGCTACTAGGATGGTAGCTAGAATCCTCAAAGGAAGAGCTATCCTTGCTTCTTATACATAAAATAAAGAAAATTGTCCATTCAGACATTAACATGTGACAGCTACTCAAATGTAATTCAGTTAAAGTTTTAAAAAAATATTTTTTTCAGTTAAAAAATAAATTAATCCCAATGACCTCCAGTTCTTTAAGCTTTCAAAGTAAAAATGAGGCAGAGGAGAGAGAAACCCAACCATACATTTCTCAGTGTCAGACACAGTCACTGAGTTTAGACTCAAAAAAGGATATAGGAGAAATATAGGACCATGGATAAGTATGCTCAATTTTTTAAAAGCACCTACAGAATTTGCATTTGAAATTAAGTTTGGAAAAGATACTCCTATACCTCTTAGAATCCTGTGAATATACCATTCTTCAAAGCCAAAAGGTGGTAATGAGTTAGTTATTACCTTAAATCAAAGGAGGTAAAGTTCTAAAATTAGAGACTTTAGCTTCTCTGGCTCCTCCCAACTGAAGCAGTTCTGTATAGGAAATTTGTTTCCAAATGGATAACCCCTCTATTTAAAATCTGAATATGTGTTTTCTTTGGTTTAGCAAATTCTTGGAGTAGATTTCCCTTCCAATGAAGGAAATTAGTAGCTAGTCCTTAGTCTTTGAGAGCTGTCCAGCGTGCTGACTCCATAATCTACTCCCTAAATAGTATTTAAACTCTTTATAGGATGCTAAGAAGTTAAGTCACTTGTCCAAGTTTACTCAGCCTCAGACAACTCAATATGTGTCATAGACTGAGGTTAATCTAAGTCATTTTGGGTCTATCCTGTGGACACTATGCCATACTGCTTTCATACGCTTTTAGCTGCTCCTCTGGATTTTTCTAACCTATCTGAATGTTCACTGTCCCTTGCCATAGCTTATAATATTATAACCCAGGAACCCAATGATGCACTTGTATATCTCTAATCCCCAACACTGAAGGCAATTCTTTTCTTTTATTTCCAGGTCCAGATTCTGACTCAAGGGTTCCCCCTACTGACTTTTAACTGGCACCTTCTCTCTTTGACTTGTGGCACTTCAACATCCAGGTGTGTGTGTGTGTGTGTGTGTGTGTGTGTGTGTGTGTGTGTGTGTGTGTGTGTAAGATACAGAGTAATAACAACCAGAAGAATCATGAAAGGCTTTTAGGAGGTGACATATAAACTGAGCTTTGAAGAAAGTTAGAGATTCTATAATGACAATCATGAGGGGTGGTAAAGGCTTAGGTACAGCCTAGGTAAAGGCACAAAAAATGGAGAACAAATTGTCACACCTGAAGTTGAAGTAATAAGCCAATTAGACTGAAATATCTACTACTTAAGTAGAATTCTAAAATATGAAAAAAAAGCATGGAAAGCTTTTAATTCTAGGCTAAAACAAGTTTTAAATTTAAAAGAAATGGCAGGTGCTAAACATCTCTGAACAGGGCAATGGCATGGCCATATATCTCCTTAAACCTTGGTCAGAATCTCTGTACAGCTTTTACCTAAAGACCTCCAGTGAGAAGCCTGTTGAACTGGCCCATTCCACATCAGGATCATTCTCAAATGAGCCCAAATATGAATTTCACTAACTTTACTATTCATTGTCCCTAATTTTGCTTTGTGGGGCTAAGCAGAGCAAGTTTAATCCTTCTTCCATATGAAGATCTTTTAAGTACTTAAAGAAATCTGTCATGTCTTAGCCCAAGTCGTCTTTTCTCTACCATTCCCAGCCCTGTCAACTGATCCTCATGTATATTAGCATGAGCCTGAAGCCCTTTACCACTTTAATTATCCTCCTCTGAGCATGGCCCATTTTATTTATGTCTTTCTTTTCTAAAATTGCACTAATTATTAAATCCTTTTATTGCTACATTACACAAAATGCCCCAAATCTTAGTGCAAATTATTAGAAGCTTAAAATTGCAGTAAGCCTTTTAGAAAACATTTTATATTACTTTATTTTAACTTCAACAACAACCCTGTAAAGTAGCATTACTAAAACTATCATTTCACATTTTAAAGAAAATGAGAATCACAGATGATCAAAAGTATTACCAAAAAGAGGGTTCAAATTCAAATCTTTGGACTGTTAGGGCAGGCAGGTGGCACCATGGTGCATAGAGTTCCTGGCCTGGAGTCGGAAAGACATTTTCCTGAGTTCAAATCTGATTTAAGATACTTATTGCCTTAGCTGTGTGAGCCTGGGCAACTCAACCTTGTTTACCTCAGTTTCCTCATCTATAAAATGAGTGGAGAAGGAAATAATAAACCATTCCACTATATTTGCCGTAAAAATGAGGTTACACAGTTACATGACTGAACAACACTAACTCTGAACTCTTAAGCCTATATTCATTATACTGTGCCATGTTTCATTTCAATAACAGAGGAATATTCTACAGATCTTGATGATTTTTAGGTAGATGACATATGAACATCTCTCTTCATAACAAACTCAGAAATCCCCTGAAACCAAATTTGCAGACAAGTATGACACTTCTGTGTTCTCAGCATAATCTACTCTCTTTAATTCTTTTTTCCAATGTAAAGGAAAGGAAAGAAAGAATAAGCCTGTTATCCCTAGAACTTTTGTCCGGACTTAAAATCATATGAATTTGCTCAGGCTATTTTATGAAAGTTACTTGGCCTTGACAAGACCTCTAGCATTAAAAAAAAAAAAAAAAGACACTAGTTCATAAAAATCAAAGAAAGATGTACGTATACTCACAAAAGCCTTAAGGCAACTAGGTAGTGCACATAATAGAGTGTAGGACCTGGAGTCGGGAAGCCTTTAATTCAAATCCAGCCTCACATACTTACTAGCTGTGTGATAATAAGCAGGTCATTTAAAATCTATCTGCCACAGGAAAATTGGGATAAAAACTTCAACTATCTCCCAAGGTTGTTGAGAGAAACAACTGCACGGTACTTAGGACAGTGTCTGGCACTTAGGAGGCACTTAATAAATGCTTGTTTTGACTAAATATTCTTAAATAGGATCATTGAACCAAAGCTTTCTAATTGAAAGGGATCAAAGATTTACCACTGGAAAGGACTTTATAGGACATAAATTCCAAATCTTTCATTTTACAGATAAGGAAAGTAAGATCCAGTGAAGTAAGGCAGTGCCAGGTCTTTAACCTTTAAGTCTTTAACTTTAACTTCAAGGCAGTGCCAAGTCTTTAACTTTAAATCACTCTTTCCAGAACACTATGCTTCTCCTCAAGTGCCGGCTCCCTTAATTTCTTCTCTTTCTTTGGTAAGTGATATCATTAAAGGAAGCAAGAAGAAATTAAGCCTCTATTTCTGTTCATAAAATTAGCTACTTCAAAGGATATTCCTAAATAGGGACCAAATATATTCCTATTGAGGAAATTATGACCAAAGGAGAACTAGAGAATACTATGAAAGATGAAGTGGACAGCTTTGGTTATATTAAACTAAAAAGTTTTTGCACAAACAAAAACAACAGAAACAAGATTAAAAGGGATGTACAAAGCTGGGAAAAATATTTACAGTCAGTATTTCTGATAAAGGTTTCATTTCTAAAATATATAAAGAACTATGTCAAATTTATAAGAACACAAGTCATTCCCTAATAGAGAAATGGTTAAAGGATATGGACAGACCATTTTCAGACAATGAAATTAAAGCCATCTATAGTCATATGAAAAAAAATGCTTTAAATCACTATTGATTTAGATAAATTCAAGTTAAACAATGATACATTTTTTACTCATTCCTTCATTCATCACTGAAAGGGGTATTTATTCTAATAATCAGAACATGAGCTCCCAAGAGGCTATTTTTATAGCACAGTATATGACACATATTGTTGTTATTGATAAGTTGCAATTCTTTGTGAACACATTTGGGGTATTCTCAGCAAAGATATTGGAGTGATTTGCTATTTCTTTCTCCAGTTCATTTAACAGATGAGGAAATTAAGGTAAACTAGATTGCTTGACTAGTTGAGGGTCATACAACTAGGAAGTGTCTGAGACTTAATCCCTAGCTGCTCTCAAGCACATATTAGGCATTTTATAAATGTTTGCTGACAACACAATTTTTTGGTTCCCATGTCTTGCCATATTGTCCTCTAAACTTTCTATAAAGGGTTACTCCTCTGGCTTTACTGGCATTGCATAGGTACTGTGAAGCATACAGGCTGTATATTAATTATTCCTCACCTTTATTATAAGACTATTCATTTTCATTACTAGTCCATTATCTGATATCATTCTTTATGCCATTTCTCTTGCACAACTCTCCTTTGGTAATAATGTGTTTCAGGCTACTCAGGCCCATCATGTGCCTTTCCACTGCTGTTTGGGTCACCCTTAACTTTAATTCTTCAGAGACATGTTGTTCCATGACTCACAGCAAACCATAGAGCATTGGCAGAAGAATATTGTTGTTTTTAAAAATGGGCCTTTGTTTCAGGGAGAAATTTGGGGGTCATTAAAAGCACCATGTTATTTCCCAAAGGCAATTCTGCCTACACTTCTCTTCCTGTTCAGTTCTGAAGCCAGCCTTTCATTTGTGCTGCTGAGACACTGAGAGGAAGTATCTATCCCACTAGACAGCAGAGTCAGGATAACAACAAGAATTTTTGATGTTTTTGTTTACTTGCTTTTTTTTCCTATGTGAACAGTTAAGAATAATACTTTTGAATAAATATTTTTCTTTCTTAAAAGCATCTACAACATTCTGGGGTTTTAAACAATCAATCAAATTCTTACCATCTTGCAAGGATTATGGTAGACATTCAGAACTCAAAGGCAAAAAATAAACAGTGACTACCTTCAGGGTGTTTTTTTAGGGGTGTTCTATTAAGGGAAAGTATATATACATAGATATATACAGACAAAATTTTATAAAGTAAATACAAGGTAATTTTGGAGGAAGGCAGTAGCAGCTGCAAAAGAGAGTGTGGGGAAATCAGGAAAGATCTTATAGAGAAAATCCTCCAGAACTGAGTCTCAATGAGAACTAGTAATTCTAAAAGTGGAAGTGAAGAAGAAACAGCATTCCAGGCCATGGGAGACCACAAGCACAGAAGCAAGAAATGGAATGTGGAATGTCATATGTGTGTACAACAATAAGGAAGCCAGTGTAGTAGCAACAAAATGTATGAAGGAGAATAACATGTAATAAGACTGAAAATTTGAGTTGGAGCTAAATGTCAACATGGTTTTCCTAAAGGATACATCTGCACATGTTACCCCAATATTCAATAAATTCTAGTGGTTCCCTATTAATTCCAAAATCCAATATAAAATCTCAATGGGACATTTGAAATTTTATAGTATATGGTCTTTTCCTACCTTTCCAGTTTTTTTATACTTTATTTCTGTCTACACACTCTATGACATAACTCATTACACTGGTTTCCTTGCTGTTCCTTACCTCAGATATGACATCTCTGTTTGGCTGCCCTAATTAATGGATGATTTACATAACCCACTATTTCTAGGCTGGCTTTAGCCAAGCTTCACTTTAGTCACTAGTCAACCATAATAGAATAGATTCTGTTGTTGTTTGGTTATTGCAGTTTTGTCCAACTCTTCATGACCACATTTTTTTTTTTTTTTTAACAGACACTGGAGTGGTTTGCTATTTCCTTCTCAAGCTCATTTTATAAATGAAAAACTGAGGCAAACAGGGTTAAGTGACTTGCCTAAAGTCACACAGCTAGTAAGTGTCTGAAGCTAGATTTGAACTTAGGAAGAAAATTTTCTTGACTCCAGACCTGGCACTCTACCTAGTATACCACCCAGCTGCTCAAAATGAGTCCTATCATTATTATTAGAAAGGATATTTCAATAAACCCCCTTATGGCTTTGTTTACCATCCCTGTTAATTTCAAAAATTGAAATCAAAATAATGTCCCTAGCCATTATTTCTTATAGAAGTTATCTGATGCTATTAGAACCTGTTTTTTAGGTAGAAAAAATTTGATTTGTATTACCAGTGTTGAGGGGTGAGAGATACCCTAACAGTGATGAGGTCCCCAGGCAGGTGTCTCAGGTTTTTGCAAAAGAATTTACAATCCATATCTTCAAGCAAGGTTTTTGGCCAAAAAAAAAAAAAAAAAAAAAGAGAGAGAGAGAGGGAGAGGGGTATTTAGACTTAGAAGCCACTCAGTGAGCCAATTCCTGATTAGGAATTAGCAAAGATTTGGGTACAGGACTTTGATTTTTATTTAGCCTTCTATGGCCTGGGGCTAGGGAGAGATCTGCAGATGAATTGAGGGACTAATCAATAATGGGTAGTAATTATGCCTCAGGCCAAGATCTCCAAATGAATGGGGATTGTTGTGGGAGTTTCCCCTGGGAATCAAGTAGGAGGGTGGGGATCGCTCCCAAAGGTTAGAAGAGGTTGAGCTTTAGGGTTTTTCCAACCCAAGTCCTCCTCCCCTTAAAGATCAGGAGGATACAGAACCTATTACATCACAAGTATCTAAATACTTGTGCTTGGCACATTGCAAGGACTTACATACTCTTTCAATTATTAACTCATATAGACACTCAAACCAGCAATGCTGATCAGCATCTCAGTAAATTATAATTTTAGATGTTTGCCTCTGCTTGCAAATCTCAATATAATCTTTTTTCCCCTTTCCTGAAGGTCTGCTGATCTATACACCCAATCTCATTAATTAAAAAACAAAACAAAACAAAACAAATAATTGATATAGCATTTTAAAAATGTAATACTCTCAGAAAGAAAAATTTCATCATGATAAATCTTAGTGAAATATACATTGAGTCCTTCTATTCAGCACCTTATCTCTGTCTTTACCTACCAACTTCACAAAAGAATATTCAAAAGGATGCTGCAAAGTAATACTACTACCCAAATGGCCACCCAATGAATATATGAATGCAATTGACATTCCTTCACAGTCTGAAATCCTCTCTCTACTCTCAGGATATATTACACTATTCTCCCTCTGTATAAACATGCCACTTTAAATGCTAATTCAGATGCAACATTCACTCTTTTTTTCTATTGTTTTTGTTTTCTAACAGTCAAAATGAAACTCTATAATTAGAAACACCTATTTTAGCTTTTTGCTGTACTATTTTGAAGGAGGTAAAGGGTCACAAAGAGCTAGGGAGGAAAAGTAAATTTATTTAGAAATCTATTTAAGTGATAAGGATTAGCCTTCATTTTTAGCCTAAATGAAACTCACTCTAGGAAATTCTGCCTTCATGTATTTGAAAATCCATATATCCAGTCTAACAGTCATAAAATAAAGTGGATTCAATACCATTACATTCCAGGAATGACCTTCCGTTACAACAAATAATATTTTTAACATATGTCGGTAACCAGTTAAATAGTTGGATGTTACAATTCTGACTAACAAGTAAGATTTCCAGATTTTAGATCCAAGAATTGTGTGTATATTTGTATTTGTGTGTGTGTGTGAGTACAAATTTAATCCATTAGCTACAAAACCAAATTATCTTATCACTTAAAAACTGTTGACCAAGAAATATTTTTAAAACAAAACATTTGATTTACAGTTACAAGGAATAAGAAATCTTGAAATAATAAATTAAATTACTCTAGCAATGCTAGGGTCATTCTATACCTGCAATATGTCACTTCTTTTTGAGTGATATATTAGCCCAGGGAACTTAAACTTACTCTAACCACAAAAATCCAGCCAAGCTATTTGTCTTTTGCTACCTGACCTTTCTTTTCTTCCTCACCTAGGTGGATGCCCAGAAGGTAAAATGTCAAGTAGATAAAGTGTATCCATTTCTCTCCCATCCTTCTTTTGACAACTTTCTTCTCCAACTCCTACTACCCTACTAGCTATTTTGCTAACTATTCATTTTGTAGGGTTGTACTGTCTTTCACTTTCTTTTCTTTTTTTTTTTTCTTTGTCTATGTGTGCATGTGTGTGTGTGTATGTGTGTACGTGCATGTGCTTGGAAGTTGAGTTGTTTAATTTAGCAGGAAAAGTCACTACTTCCTCTTGGATGGTCCCTATCTTTATGTAGGGAGAACTACTTCTCATTTTTTGTCTTTCACTTTTGAAAACAATTCCCTTTCTAAACCCACCTCTACCCTCCCACTATGAATTCATTGATAAAAGTTTAAACCTCTACTTTTCAAACTGTGCCTCAGGGCATCTGTAGCCATTACAAGAAAAACAAAGAAATATGAGATACCCTATCTCTGTCACACCTAGAACTACCACTTAGAAGTAGTTCCCAGTTTCACTATTAGATTACTCAATATTCTTTTCTATGATTTTTGTTTGTTTACTTGTACTTTTAGCTAGGCCAAAAACTTTTTGAAATTTCTCATGTTATATCTTTGCAATGCTGTGTTTTCAGAAATTATTTTTCAGAAAGGATTTTAAAAAGTTGGAACTTTAAATCAATGTGAAACTTAACTTAAAAATCAATGTGAAACAGGAAAGAACGGTAGCTTTTGTCTGATTTGGTCTCAAATCTGATTCCAAGTTTTGAGAAGTTGTGTAGTGTCCAAAAAACATACATAAGCTGTTAATAATAAGTAGCTGTGGAAATTTCAGAATAAAATAAAAATATTTTTCTTTTCTCTCTCTTTTTTTTATATTATAGCTTTTTATTTACAATTTATATGCATGGGTAATTTTACAGCATTGACAATTGCCAAACCTTTTGTTCCAATTTTTCCCTTCCTTCCTCCCACCCCCACTCCCAGATGGCAGGTTGACCAATACATGTTAAATATGTTAAAGTATAAATTAAATACAAAATAAGTATACATGTCCAAACAGTTATTTTGCTGTACAAAAAGAATTGGACTTTGAAATAATATGCAATTAGACTATGAAGGAAATAAAAAATGCAGGCGGACAAAAATATAGGGATTGGGAATTTTATGTAGTGGTTCTTAGTCATCTCCCAGAGTTCTTTCACTGAGTGTAGCTGGTTCAATTCATTACTGCTCTATTGAAACTGATTTGGTTCATCTCATTGCTGAAGATGGCCACATCCATCAGAATTGATCATCATATAGTATTGTTGTTGAGATATATAATGATCTTCTGGTCCTGCTCATTTCACTCAGCATCAGTTCATGTAAGTCTCTCCAGGCCTTTCTGAAATCATCCTGTTGGTCATTTCTTACTGAACAAAAATATTTCATAATATTCATATACCACAATTTATTCAGCCATTCTCAAATTGATGGACATCCAGTTTCTGGCCACTACAAAGAGGGCTGTATTTTTCTTTGAGTATATAATACCTCACAAATTTGTGTCAAGTAAAGAGAAAATCAGTCTCAAGAAAAGTCACAAAGAAGTATAATTCTTCAAGTAAACTCCATCCAGCAAGCCAGGACGAGTAAATCTATTCATCCACAAGCATATAGTAGGTACTATGTAGGTATTTTACTATGTGCTAGGTGCTATCCTAATAGCTTTACAATATTACAGTTTTTAATAATAGCTTTTTAATTTTCAAAATACATGCAGATAGTTTTCAACATTCACTCTTGCAAAACCTTGTGTGGAAATTTTTCCCTCCCTTCCCTCCTATCCCTCTTTCCCTAGACAGTAAGTAATCCAATATATTTTACAATATTATTTAATTTAATCCTCAAAATAATCTTGAAAAGGAGATGCTATTTATTAACTCCAATTTATAGATGAGGAAATTGAAGCAAAGACTTACCCAGGCTCATACAGCTAGTAAGTATTTGAGGCTAGATTTGACACAGTTTTTCCTGATTCCTGGCTCATCCTATCCATTGAAACATCTAGATACTCTCATTAAGTGACAATTGTATGTTGTGCCACAATTTCCTTTTTAATGTCCTGACCCAGTTTCCCTAACTGTCCTATTTAGTTACTCTGCCTCAGGTTATAACCTTTGCCTCTTAATGTTTAATGAGATAAAGGTTTTACATCTTTAGGCTATAATCATTCCTTCTTAATGTTTGACAGGATGAAGGTCTATCCATTCTAGACATCTTTAGAAGATCAGTAACCTCTCCAATACTTCCCTCCATTATGTCATTCTAGGTGCCTCCCCCCATTTGTTTATCCCCATCCAGGTATCTCCTCCATTATGTCATTGTTCTTGTTGCCCTATAAAAAAGTCTTGCTGTCTGATATTCAGGGCTGGATTCTTTGAGACAATATTCTCGTTCAGCCCTGGGACCAAACATGGATCATTTGGTCCCAGTAAATCTCTCCATTTAATAAACTATTAAATTGTTCTCTAATCTCTGTCTTGCTCAGTTTCTTTGACATTACATATCAGGTATCATGCATCCCAAAACAAGAGCACACTGGTCCTGATCTTCAAGAAGCTTGTATTAAGAAAAACATGCAATCATATAAATGTGTGAAAAATAAAAATGTATGAAAAATATAAAAACAAAGTATTTTTATTGAGGGGAAGGAAAGAGAGGGATTCTAGAAGCCAGAGAAATAAGAAAGGGTCTCATAATAAAGAACAATAAGGAGTCAAAGGGGTGGAGGAGGGGGAAGGAAAGGGGAGAAGTAGAAAGGAAAGCATCCCAGACATGGGGATAGAAGTTAAAATTGTGTGTACTTAGAAAACAAAGTTGATTAGTTTGGGGGAAATCATAGGGTATGTCAAAGGGTGTAATGTCTAATAAGTTTGGAAAAGGTAGGATCTAGACATATTGGAAAAGGTAGAGTATAGACATATAACAAAGGATCTTAAATGTCAAAAAGAGAAATCAGTATTTTCTAGAGACAACCATGAAGTTTCTTGAGCAGGGGATTGATATGATAAAATATTTGTTCTAGGAATATCACCCCTGCAGCACTGTGAAGAATGGCTTGTCCAGGAGACTTGAAGCTGGCAATCCAATTAGAAAGTTATTACAATCACCCAGGCAAGAGACAAAGAGGATATGACCTAAAATAGGGGGAAAGAAAGGACAGATGAAAGAAAAGATAGGAAGCCCTCAATAATTGTTGGAAAGGAAAGGGAAGAGTTGAAAGTTTGAGAATGAAAATCTGGGTCACTAGAATCAATAGAAATAAGGGAGTTGAATGAAAGATTCTAAGTTCTGTTTTAGATTTCTTAAGATACAGACACCCATAGGAAATCTAGCGCAAGCTCCAAATGGCTAGTGGAAGCTCCAAATGGCTATAAATGATTTGGGACTGGAAAAGAATTCAGTTTGGTAGTCTCTCCATGATGTGGGAACCACATACATTTCACCAAAAGCCTTGTTTAGTTATAAACATGACTTACTTGTGCAAAAAGGGCATAAGAAATATAAATAATTTTCAGTCCAAATTCTTTTGGAAGCATCATAATTGCTAAATTAAAAGAGCATTGATGAAGATGAACTATATACCAAAAAAGCAAAACAAAATAAAAACAAGAAACTCCACAATTCAACAGTTGACACATTCCCAGTTCTGGTCAATCACTTATTGTTATAACAACTGCTGTAAGACTACCAGATGTGGTGCTGCTTTCCATTTCTGAAAATTTTAATGGTTTAACTTTTTATCATTCTAGACAAAGATTACTTTTAAGCTAAAATAAAATAATCCAGCAAATTCTTGATTTTTAAAAATATGTAATTCACGATCTCATATAAAACTTGCATTTAAAAATATATACTTATTTAAAATATATATACATAAGTATATATGTATATATGTATGTTCAAGAAGCATAACAAATAAATAGGTACAGATTTGTACCATGAAGAATATCTAGACAAAAAAAACTTAGATAAGTTCAGTTTCACTTTTTAAATGGAAATACTGCTGTTACCTAATATAAAACTAAATACCCAATCATTCTGCTCAAGGCATAATACAGATTTAAGAAAACATGGGTGAATTTATTTGGTAAATAAATTGTAAAAGTCTCAATAACCAGGCTCCATTATGCTGGCTAGCACAGATAGGTAATAAAGATGAAGCAATGTCTTTCTTCATTAGATTTATATTAAAATCACTCTAGCATAAAAAAATTCCTTTTCCCAATACCATAAAAAATACATTCTATGTAGAAGGTAATTACTATAGTTTTCTCTATACGTACTGCTGACCAAATTTAAATGTGGATACTAAGACAAGTATACTGGAAGTATTTTTAATCAAATAAACAAAAACAACATTTTTGCTATTTTTTTCAAAGCACTTTATAACCTGAAAGACCTGGCCCCCTCTGACAAATATAGGCTGAGTGAGTCATATCCCTCAATACTTAGGCAATTCTCTAAGACTAAGCAAAGAGGTGCTAACCTGTATTGGTAGAGCTTCCTCATTCCTGAGTTTCTTATTCCAATGACATTATGGATGAAATCCCTATATATATATATTCTCTTATTTTTGGTTCACTTTTCCAATGGTTTATATCTCTCTCCTAGTTGGCATAACAATAAAATAAACAACAGATATTTATTTTGATACACTATACTTTAACTCTAGTGGAAGTTGTCATGAGGGCTATACATACATGTGTTTTAAATAGCAGAGATTATAATTCTTCTCATGTTGCTAAAATATACATATGGCCAAACTTAAACACACCACTCACCATTCTCCCCTCCCCCAAAAAGTGCTTCATTAATGCAAGTTTTAAGGGACAGAATTTTGCATTTTCTTCCTTCCCTCAAGTTGTCCTATCAATACATGGCTGTTAATACAATCACAGAGGGAATCATTTAGATGCTTCAAAAGGAAATTGATCTGAAAGCCTGATTTCATCATCATCTCAGTGGTCATTTACTAGGCAATGAATTAATGTTACAGTCAACTAGAAACAAAAAGGACAAGTAAGTATGACTTAGTATATGCTCTTTATAGAAGATCTGTCAAAGACCACTCAAAATAGCAAAGCTCTTCATAGTGTACATGAAACAAAACTAAAACTGAAATACTTTTATTTTCCAAAAGAAAGGGAAAACAAAAAGATGTCCCTTTCCCCTCATCAACTTATTTCAAATAATAAGAAAGGCACCTTTTAGGTATTTGTTGTTTCATTTTTCTTTCTAGGAAAGTGAATCAAACACTGGACTTCTCAAATCTAGCCAAGAGAATTATGCTTAAGGAGGGGAGAGATAGCTATGTTAATATCTATTTCACAAATACCAGGGGCTTTGAGTTCTCTAATGAGACTCTAATGAATCATTTACCTAAGACCAAGAAATATAAGCTCAGAGCCTGTGGCAATTTAACCAAAAGCATTCCAAAAAAAATATCACTTTCTTCTGCCATTAGGATAGCACAGGCTCCACAATAAGCAAAATAGAGAAGTATTCTGAAGGCTTTCAAAATCTGAATACAAAATCTGAAGTTGTTTCTCTGTTTGTGTTTACCTTTTTTTTTTCCTTTTTTTTGTATCCCCAGTATTCAGCATTGTAAGATTGGCACATAATAGCCATTTAAATAAGTTAAATGATGACTTGATATTGCTGTATTTATCTCTTAAGATTAACCTTGCTTTTTAATATTTCCTTATATCCACATCTTCACCCCTACTCATAAAAACTTATACAGTACTAACTTCAAATATAGCCCCATAAACATAAAAAGCAACTTTCTCTACTATACACACATATTTCAAAAGCTCCTCAGATTTTAAATCCTAACTGTTTCTAAGTCAGCAGTTATACCATCAATTGATCATAAACCTGTTCCTACTTTAATTGAATGTAAGAGTAGCTAATTTCAAACAGTTAAGTTGCAGGAGAAAAAGCTATCTATGAGGCAAATAACATACTATTAATTCTAAAAAACAATAGGTTGAAATATACTATGGGGAAATCAAGTCAAGGTACATAAATCTGCAATTTTAATCATAAAGTAGCATCACATGAGTCAGGCCATTAAAAGCTGAATGAGATATAGTATAAACTACATTTTCACTGCTTATCTTCAACAACTCAGATCTAAAACAGTATAGCCTTCTCTGCTCAGCAATGGCGTAAAAAATGACTGAGCTTGAATTTCTAGAAGTTAGAGCACAGAAATCATTCCTATCACAGCCATTTATACTATCTGCATGCCAAATATTTTCATCCAAAGAACTGAGCTCATTAAATTGGCAGAATTTTTTTCTCTCAAATTAAGGGTCACCCTAGAATAAAAATGCATTCTTAGTTCACATCACCCATTAGAAACCTGGAAATCTTGCACTGTAATTATAATTTAGAGGCCACTACAAAGGACATTCAATTATATTCAAATCATGGAATATTGACGCTCATGCATATAAATTCCGTTTTCTTTGTTGCTAAGCTAAGGCCAGTTAGTTGTCACATTTAACCTTCAATTTGCCACTGACAAACCTAATAAATACTTCAATGAATGATTACATCACAATTATACAAAAGATTATAGTGAAAGAATCTTGTATTACTTACAAACTTCCTCTTCTAGGGAGACTCAGCTCTTTCTGGAAAAAAAAAAAAGAAATACATATGACATTATAGGGATATATGAGCTTTTTTTTTTCTTTAACATTAAAAAAAATCCATTTTTCTTCACATTTTTTGCATGGAGAAATTTCAATGACATCATTCTCTCCTAGTTCCAATCCTGCATGATTCTCTTAAAAATGTATTTACTTTGTTTCTGATTTTTCAGAGAAAAAATGGAAAAACATCAACCTCTTGTAACAACCATATTCAAATACTGTAAATCAGCATTATGATTCTAATGCCATGTATAATTTTAAAAACAAGTTCATGCTAATCTAAAAAATAAACCTTTTGACTTAGACTTATGACCCCATAGAGATTAAACAAAAAGAAAAAGAATCAATATCTACAAATATACCTGTATTAATTCTTTGTGAGATATCAAAAAAAGGAAACTAAAGGGTTATGCATGAACTAGAGATGACTGAACAAGTTATGGTATATGAATGTGATGGAATTCTACAGTACTGTAAGAAATGATAAGCAGGGCAATCTCGGAGTAACTTAGTAAGATGTGCATGAATTGTCACAAAGTAAAATGAAAAGAACCAGAATAATTTACACAATAACAACAATATAACAAAGGCAAACATTACTGAAAAACTTTACAAATATGATCTATGTAATGATTTCACAGGATTCATGATGAAATATACTGCTCACATCCTAACAGAGAAATGAAAACTAAAGGATGAAGCTTTTTTCCTCCCCAAAAATCTTTAAGGAAATGAAATGAATAATATGGGAATTTGTTTTGTTTGACCATATCTGTTTGTTATAGGAGTTTATTATTCTTTTTAATGGCAGATGAGGTGAAGTTTGAAGAATATAAAATTTAATTATTAAAAAAGCAAAGTTACACAGCAATATTCTGTGATCAACTTCTCACAATAGAAGGATCCAAGACAATTACAAAGAATTTATGTTGGGAAATACTGTCTATATCCAGAGAAAGAACTTATGGAATAATTGCAGATCAAAGAATATATATTTTTACTTCATTTTTTCATGTTTTTTTTTCCTTTTGTCTATTTCTTCTTTTACACTGTAACCAATATGGAAATATGTTTTACATGACTGCACATATATAAATTATATCAAATTGTTTACTATTTAGGAAGAGGAGAGAGGAAGAGAAGGTAGGAGAAAAATTTGAAACTCAAAATCTTATAGAAATGAATACTTTAAATTATTTTTACATATAATTTGGAAAAAAAATAAAATACCATTAATTTTTTAATTTTGAAAAAAAGCAAAGTTCTGGTAAAAAAAAAAAAAAAAAACTCTAAGGAGAAAGTGATATGTCACATTTTCCCCTGCCATGGCCCCAAAATCTTACCGCTGGTAAGAAAGCAGAAGAATTTAGGCAGTTAGGATCAAGGATGAACAGCTAGAACAGACTCAGAGACCATCTTATCTAAACCTGTCATTTTACAGATAAGGAAAGACAGATTTGGGAAAAGTAAAATGTTCAAGGGAGAAAATATCAGGTGTTAAGATCTGAACTCAGATCCTCTGACTTCAAAGTAAATGTTTGTTCTACTACACTGTAACTTCCCAACATGGGTCAACTAATGACTAGATAAATATAAAGGAACTATCTATGGATCAAAGAAGGAGAAAAATACACTACGTATATCATTTTGAATATCAAAATGGCAAACAAAAGAAAACAAACAACAACAAAACAAAACAAACAAACAAACAAAAAAAAACAAAGAATAAATGATACAAACTAGACTTTGGTTTAATCCTCCAAGAAACCAGGAAAATGTCAGCACTTAAAAGCAGCCTGTTGCAGACCCAAAAATGTTTACTATGATGAATCATTCTAATAATATCAGGAAATAGATTATGTTACCCCTTACAGCTAAAAAGTCAATCAATCATCTATAGTCTATATAAACAGAAAGTCAGAAAACAACCAAAAAGAAAAAAAGATGCTAGAGACCCAGACTCACTATAATGAATTATTCAGTAACCACAATATTATTTATGATTAAAGAACAGAAAGAAATTAGACATATGACCTATTTCAATCTCAAAATGTGCACACAAAAAATTCTCAAAGATGAGATATAATATTAGGTTATTCATTCTCATTATTTTCATTTATATTCTGCCCTCTAGAAGCTCAAGCATTGTCTTTTGAAACATGTCCCTCCTCAGTTCTCTTATCTTTTCCATTCACTTTTTATTGAAGATCTCTAAATGCTTAGCTTATAAGGTAGTATCAGATATTGCTTCTAGGCAATACAACAATCTTTTTTTTTTTTTGAGTAATATCATATTTTTAAGATATATTGAGAATATACTGCTTCCAGAAATCATAATTTCTCCTGATGTACCTTCAAAAAAGATATCTGACAACAAGAGAGTTAGGACAGTTCTATAAATTGGCTGCTTTTCTTATCAATTGACAGATATTTTGTTCCTATTGTTGTTTGTGACATATATTAAGGCTAAACTTAAGGAGAAATAATTAGAGATGTATTAAATGAGCTGTTTACATTTCTATTCTCTGAACTTAGAGGCTGTGTAGAAAGAGGGGCTAGGGAAGGTGGAAAAGAGCAGTGAAATGAAATAAAGCCTTTGCTCACCTTGATTAGCCTTCAGTGGATGAATATTTGCTGTTATAGAACCCTAAATTGTGAAACATGAAATACAAGGATATTTTCATTTACTGATAGTCTTGGTAATACAGTCATAAACATTCATAATCACTGGCCTTAGGAATGGGTACATAATTAGAAATCCAAATATTAAATTTGTTGTGTTCCTACTTAGTATGATCGGTTGGTAATTGATCTTTAGCTGAGAAACACAAAGTAATCACCTGAGGCTATATATATATAATGTATAGATGTATATATAATATATGTGTGTGTATATATATATGCATATATATAATGTATGTATGCGTGTATGTATACACACACACACACACACACACACACACACACACACACACATATATATATATATATCTGTAAAATAATTTGCTTCCCTTTTGGAGAACAGTAGCTAAATTGATTACAACCGCTTTCAATAAGGGACCCCAGGAATTCATTGTAAAATTCCCCAAACAGCATTCTTCCCTCTTAACCAAAAGCCTAGATCAAGATCTTTATATTAACCTTGGGTATTCAAATCCTGTCAGTAAAAAAAAAGAGAGAGAGAGAGAGAGAGAGAGGTGGGGAGGGAAAGGAAAAAAGGAAAAACAGAAAGAAGGCAAAGCTGACAATTACTCTCAGTTTAGAAGCAAAACTTCACAAATTATGTTTAAGCTCCATATGCAGAAATAGTAAGTATAGAAAGCAAGTAAAAAAGGTCCAGACAAATGAATCAAAGACAGCTCCTCTGCACAATAGTCCAATCAATCAAATTTCACCTAATGACCCAATCACAGAACACTAGTCTTTCTGGCCTGATGAAAAGCTGCTGAAACAGCAAGAAAATAAGGACTAAAAACCTACTCTCTTAATCAGAAAAGCTATTCAGTGGGTCTAAAATTACTATTTCTCAACAAGGAGAAAGGTTATGATAGGCAACCCTCTGCTGTTGCTAAAAGGTTACATTGGGTAACCCAGTCCTGCTCCTCAAAGGGATAACCACACAAGTAGCAGAGATGCTGAGATGGGGAGCAGAGGACATTTAATAGGCTGATGCTAGCTGACCTGAAGCTATACTAACAAAGCTGACAGCGCTAATCCACCTGACGGGCTTGAATGTCAAGCTCGGGAATGGAAACTCAATTTGGTAGCAAATTGGAATCAGATGTGATGGTAATAAAGTGAGAAAAATGAATGCACTGTGGCTGAGACCTTGGGAGCGTTCTACCTGATGAAGTCTATGAACACTCAGAGCAGTATGCAACTTGAGGCAGAGGATGATGATGGCTGCTGACCTTATGTATAAGTACCACAAGCTGATATATCTCAGCTCTTCCTGCAGATACGGCTAAGTTATATTGCTAAGTATATAGCCCTTAAACTATCTCCTATAACTTGAATCTTTGTTTCATATTTGTTGAATGTCAACATTAAATTTGATATAAATTGTAGCTATGTACAATTAGACAAATAACTCATACAGTAGTAATTCCATCTACTCAAATCAAGTCATTTATGGCAAAAAAAAAAATGGAGTAAGGAAGATGACAGGTAAAAATAATAAAAATTAAGCAAGCTATTTTTAATAATCTAGCAACTATTGACTCATTACTAAAAAGAAAAGAAAAAAAAAACCACTAAGGAACTGAAAAAGCTTTATCTTCCCTTTCCCCTACTCCCCAAAAGGGGCTTATTATTGTTATTATTACTTATTATTTAGGTTGTCTCAAAGGCAAAGGAAAGACTGGAAGGCCTTTGGAAAATTGAATGACTCCACTCTCCCTGAAACAGTGGTCTCTATTTTAAACCTAACAGTCTCCAAATAGTGCTATATGGTAATGGGATATAGAATGCCACATTCCCTGAAGAATTCAAGCTGAGGGTCAAAAGGCAATCAATGAGACACATGTTGGGTATATGAGGGATGCAACGCATTATAAATGAAGACATAGAAGAAATAATATGAAGAATGTCATAGGGAAAAATGAGTGGAAAAGAAGGTAGAGCAGTCAAAACAAGAGCAAGTGATGATCAAACAGATCACCGATACGCTCCACAGCTATCCAAACAATACCAAGAATAATTTTTGTGTCATCAACCCCACAACACTTTGGCAATCTGGTGAAATGTAATGCTACTATGGTTTGTTTTACACATTCATAATAGAAGGAAATGCTAAATATCCATTTAATATTAGTGAAAATAGAAATATATATATATATATATATATTTTTTTTTTTCCTTTTCAAATTTACAAGCTCCTAAAAAGCATTCATGGGGTCCATGGACACAAAGTTAAGAATCTCTGATCTAGAAGAAAGCCCCAAAAACCATTGGGTGCGTTTCCTATACAGGATTTATGAAGTAGTAAGCAACAATTGCTGAGGATGAACAGGTTAAGCCACAGCCTACATCTCTGAGTGCAATATCTACTTTGACAAAACCATGGGCATTCTGGAATGTGGAGGTAAGATTACTTAGAGTGGTGATTTCCAGAAATGTAATTCTGAAAGCCTGATCACTATTTAAACAATTTCACTACTCTCTCACTCCTCTCTTCTAGAAAGGCTTTTTTGGGCAAATGTTTATTTTAAATATTTATTTGAATTAAAATTAATTGTTTCATAATTTTGAAATTGTCTTTAAAATTCTTTGATTTTTAGGAACACATTAGGTTAATTCAAATACAAGATTGGAAGTTATTTAACTGTTTGTAGTTCTGTTTACAAACACAATGAACACAAACATTTCTCCTTGGAACTTCCAGTCTTTGTTCCTCAAATGATTACTATCATCATTATAATTATTATTTTTATTTTCTGAGGCGACTGGGGTTATGTGATTTGCCCAGGGTCACACAACCAGAAAGTGGTAAGTTTCTGAGGCCAGATTTGAACTCAGGTCCTTCTGACTTCAGGGCTGGTGCTTTATCCACTGCTCCACCTAGCTGCCCCCCTCAAAGTATTTTAAATAAAAAACATTCAAATAGTTTGTTTCACTGAGGAAACTGGTATAAGAAACTGCCATGCTTTGAATATAAAAGCAATTTTCATTATGCTCCTAAAGTAATTTTTATTTATTTCCACTATTTAAAAGTTATGTGTATACAAACAATAGCATATGGCTCAATGTTCCACACATGTTTGAAGAATCTTTGAGCCATCCATTTAAATTGATTTATAAGATTATAACTTGGAATGAATATCAATACAATATACCTCAAGGCAAAGAAGATCCAGAGCAGTTCATAAGATCATAGATTTAATGAGGAAAGAGGTGTTAGAAGACATCTTAGTCAAGCTCCCCAAACCCATTCAATTTTAGAGATGAAAAAACTAAAGTCCAAAGGGTTTACATGATTTGATCATATTCATATAGCCAGGAACTGTAGGAAATAAGATTTGAACTGAGGTATTTCTAATGCCCAATCCAATATTTTGGCCATCACACCAGTTGTCCCATAACATTTATTAAATACCATGATGGATCTATACTCAGTTTTTACTTTTAGAATGCTCTTCCTAACAAAGTCTAGTGTCTAAGTTCATATATTCATATGGTCGACTAAATTGTATAACTAGTCAGAGTCAAAATATAACTTAAAAAAAAATAACCTGTATAGCTGAGATGGGTTCTACAATAATTTCACACCATTTAATATTGTGAGAAAAACTATTCCATTTTTATTTATTTTGTTTGTTTCTTTCCTGTGCAACTCTTGCTCCCAATCATCTAAGCTTCACTCCCCTAAATTCTGCTTCTCCTAAAACATTGCTTCATGTAGCTTCATGTTTTCTTGGGAACCAATTATAATAGCAGTATGGTACAGAAAGAAGACTTCTGACTTTGGCCCCAAGAGGACTTGGATTTATGTCCAAGTTTTACCATGAACTCTTTGTCTGACCTTAGGCAAATTATTTTGTTTCAGTTTCCTCATTTGTAAAATGAAGGGGTTGATCTTTACCTCTAAGTCCCCTTCTACCCTAAATTGATGATCCTATGACTTTAATAAGAATAACCATTCTCAATTAAGTCTTTACAGCATATAATAAGTATTTTCTCAGAATCCTAAAAGGCAGGCAGGGAGTCTATTAACAAATTAAGATCCCGCTATCATAAACTCTGCTACTCATTACACAATGGAGTCCCTTCCTTCAACAATACTGTGCAATGTGTCTTAAGGACCCTTCCAACTAAAAGTATGGGAGAGGTTTTAATTTAACATATTGGTTTTTGAAATACCATGGCAGCCTCTATGAATCTTTGTATTCTTCTAGTTACAACTTCTTTTTTTTTTTTAATTATTAAGACTTTTTAATTAGCCATTAGTTGCTTGAGCTACCTATTGACAAGTTTCTTTCTACACAATATAACTATAGAGCACTCACTGATGATTCTTTCACTTAAGGAGCTTATTTGACTAATGAGCACATATTGAGTGCCTAAATACTCACATCATTGTACTAAGTGATGGAAGTGCTACAGATAAAAATAAATAAAAGCCAGGGAATGTTTAAATGTATTGGAGGAGACAGAACATATGCATATGAAACAATATGAGGAAAAAATGACAAAGGAATATATAGTTAATCCCAAGGCAGGCAATAAGGCAGGGTAGAAAGAAAGGGATCAGTAGAGATGAGTTTAACTAGGAAAGATTTGAGAAAAAAAATAAATCAGATAAGAAGGCAAGAGGGCAAAAGGTAGACATTTCAGCAATGTCTTGAGCAGAAAGCCAAGTCACGTGGCAGGATGGGATTAGTTGGAGGCCAAAGGACCAAGCCAAAAAATAACAAGCAAAGAAGATTATTATGAAGAAGGTGATATTTTAGATCTTTCTGTCTTAGAAAAGCAAATTTCAGTGGTTAGGCTGAAGAGCCTGCTTTCATGGGTAACTGTAACATGCTACTATTTTGACAGTTAATTCAGAAAATGAAGAAAAAATCAATTTCAATTATAAATTGAAACTAAACACATATCCCTACTTTTATTTCTTATATGACTGATAGAAAGTATATTATTAGCTAGACCTACCTTCCAACAAGAGAAAAACCAGCTGAGCCCACAACAACCCATTTTTTGATGACATTCCCATTCTAGATACCCTGATCCTTCTCCCTACCATCCCTAAGCTATAGAATCACATGGCAATTGTCAAAAGAGTTTCCAAATTAAACAAAACACTGGCAATTACTTTTAGAGAAGAACAATGTCCACAGATCTTGGCAAGTACTAAGCACATTTCACACATAAATTATTTTAACAGAAACCGATTTCATGTGAAATAAGGCCCTGAAAGGTAACACTTCTAACTGAAGCTTTTAAAGTAGAAAAAGCATGACAATTGGAATAATCAGCTAACTCCAAATAAATGAACAAGTAAAACATGCTTCCTTCCCAGCCAATTACTGTAGCCCTCCGATTCTTCCTTACATGGTGTACTCTTGACATTAAAAAAAAAAAAAAATTAAATACACAAAACAAACTCAGGAACCAGACCCATTTCCTACAGATTCTGTCTGGCAATTCAACTAATAGGGAAAATCTCACTACTTAGTCAAGGTTTGCTTCCTGTCCACTGGGCTGATGGTTGAGTATTAAGCAAAATGTTAATCATTCCCAGAAATTAGTAATACTTCTATTTTACATAAATTACTTTGCTCTCAGGACCAAGGAAAAAGAGTGGGGGGAAGGGACAAGGGGGAGAGAAGCATGGCTCACTAATGAAGGTCTCAATGTCATTTTAGACTTCAAGAAAAGCAAAATTTTGATAGAATTTTGAAGGCCTTATTTCTCTATAGGAATAAGAGAGACAAAACCATTCAAGAGAATCAACTGATCTTTAAAATCCAAATTTTGAATTGAAATCATACATACCTATTATGTAGCCTAACTCATTAGAAGTAACTGGAGATAGGGAAGGGAATAAGCATTCATATGGTGCTTGTACTAAGTGCTTTTACAAACATCATCTCATTCAATCCTCCTAACAATTCTGGGAAATAAGTGCTATATTTTATCATCTGCACTTTACAATGCAGGAAGTTGAGGCAAACAGAGATGAAATGACTTGGCTGGGGTCTAGCCAAATTCACACTCAGATCTTCCTGATTCTAGACCCAGATTTTTTTCCCCGTGTCGCCAAGTACTTCTGAATTGGCACTGACATAAAGGGTTTAATTCATTTCAAATAAAAGAAGTTCAAATCTGGCCTCAGATACTTAATACTTATTAGCTGTATTACCCCAGAAAAGTCACTTGATGACCCCAGTTGCTAGAAAGAGAGAGAAAGAGAGAGAGAGAGAGAGAGAGAGAGAGAGAGAGACAGAAAGACAATGTTTACATGCATAAATACATATAAAATATGCGGTATAAATAAAATAATAGATGTTTTCAGAGCAACTTATTTTAATCTTCCTCTTCCCCTTGTTTTTCTTTTTTTTTTTTAATAATAGCTTTTCATTTTCAAAATATCTGCAAAGATAGTTTTCAACATTCACCCTTGCAAAATCTTGTATTCCAATTTTTTTTCCTTCCCTTCCTCCCCAGACAGAAAGCAATCCAATATATGTTAAACACATGTACTTTTTCTAAACATACCTCCACAATTATCATGCTGCACAAGAAAAATCAAATAAAAAGGGAAAAATAAGATTTTAAAAAGTAGGCAAAAAGCAACAAAAAAAGGTGAAAATATTATGTTGTGATCCACATTCAGTTCCCTATTCCTCTTTCTGGATGCAGGTGGCTCTCTCCATCACAAACCTATTGGAATTAACCTGAATCACTTCATTGTTGAAAAGAGTAAGGCAACATTTAAAAACTAGGTGTCTATATACATGACTATGTCTAGAGAGAACATACTTAGTGTTCTGTATTATTTTTTTCTTCAAGCTTAAAAGCTATGTACTGTGCCTATTAATTGTATCTCAATCATAGATTCAATTAACACATTCTGTCTTTAAAAAACCCTTCAGGATTTTTTTTTCATTTCCTCAATAAACACTTATTAAGTACCTATGAATAAAATATAGTATAAGGCTCAAAAGACAAAAAATTTATGGTCTCCATCACATCAGAGCTTATCTTACGGTCAACTAAGAAAAATAATATATATACAGATAAGTGAATACAAAAGATATGACATGAAAATCAAAAGTAATTTGGGAGGGGAAGGGAAGATATTAATATTATAACTGTTGGAATTAAGAAAGGCCTTGGGTGAGAAGTAAATTTAGCTGAATCTTTTCAGGAGCAAGAAATTTCCAAGATGTGCAAGTATATTCTAGTTATGTCATAGAGACATGGGGAGAAGAAACATGATATGGTATATGGAACCAGCTCGCCCATATATCATGTGCAAAAAAAGGAGTATTATGAGATATAGAAAAAATTCACATATAAAGGGCTTTAAATGCTATATAGAATAGTCTATATTTTCTTCTGAAATGATAGGGAGATATATAAATATATTGAATATCAGTGACATCACCAGACTAATGTTTTGAGAATATCAATTTATCTGAATGGAAGAATTAAGATGACCGACTCGAGATAGGAGAAGCAGAAGACAGAGAGTCCAATTCAGATGTCATTGGATTAGTTCACACTAATGATAACAAGGCCTGAACTAGTATGATGATTTCATGAGTGGAGAGAAGAGAAAGGAGAAATAGAATCAACAAGGTTTGGTCCACTTTTTGGACGAAGGATAGAAAAAAAGGGAGAATGGAGAGTGAAGCACCATTGATGATACCTAGGTTGAGAATCTGGGTAATTGGAAATATGGCACTACAACTGAGGGAAAAAGAGAAGGTAGGATATTGGCTGAGTCTGAAGGATGTTAAGGGAATAGATCAATATAAGGTGCTGAAAAAGGTCATCTTTGAAATAGCTAACCATGGAGTTAAGGCTGAGAAGTTCAGTGGCATCTAAAAGGGACTAGTGGTCCAAATTAAATGGGAATATTACAAAATTGTGAGCTAATTTTTCTGAACTTCATTATAACCAAAAGAGTGGAGGTATTGGTAGGATTCCCTGTGTATGTCTTTCAGGTTTAAGAATCATTATGAATTTATCAGTTATAACAAAGGTGAAACAAAATACTAGTTATTTCATCATATAGCTGAAAATCTTACTAAAAACATTCACAACTCCTAAAAATATCAGAAGTACTCCTCAACAACCATTTTTTTCTCCCGAAAGAAAAGACAAAGAGTACACATATGGGATATGATAGCTGCCTTAAAGCACTGAGTGCTGCCACCCAAAGAACACTATGATAAGTTGTTCAGTTGATGCCATTTGCGGTTCTCTTGGCAAGGACACTGAAATGGTTCATTTCCTTCTCCAACTGTGATAGGTGGAAGACACATAAATGAAAAAAAATCATCTCAAGAACTCTATACTCTACTCAAGGAAGCATTTTTTAAATAGTCACATAAATACAAGGTAATTCACATTCTACCTTATATTATAATTATTTTTATCAAATTTCTTAAGGTTAAGGATTATCTTGTTTTTATATAGTGTTCTATATTTGTGTATATATTGTATTTTTAAGTATCTGTATAAACGCATATATATATATATATATTATATATATATATATATATATATATATACACACACACACATATATATATACACATATACACACATATTATGGTTAGATTTATAAAGCACATCTTACATTCATTATTTCATTGATCCTTAAAACAAGCTTCTGAAATGGATGTTATAGATATTGATATTCCCCATTTTACAGATAGGGACATAGGCACAGTGACTGAGTGACTCACCAATGGTCATGTAACTAGAGTGTGGGAAGTAAGTTTAGAAGGCCCTTCATGACTCCAAATCCAAGACTTTATGCATTACACTAGGAAAGATTTTTCCATTAGTCTGAAGAATACAAAAGGAACTATGCTTTACAGGTTTTTGATGTCTCTGAAGTATTTAATAATTAAAAAAAAAAATCAAAGCATCTGGTAATCCTTCAGGTTTGCAAAACTCAAGTCACTAGGCAAGTTTTGTTCTTGGGATAAATAGATGTAGTCTTATTATTTGACTTAGGTCAAATAATCTTGTGAAACTGAATAATAAATACACGTACCAATTCGGCTACCAACCATATTTCTAGTTATTAGAAGAATATGATGATCTACACCAGAGCTTAGCTAAGGACAAAAAAGGCTACATTGCACAGCTGTGACCCACAAGACGACACTGCAATTCTTTTAGTTCTTCTATCCATTACCAGCAAATTATAGTAAATTCAAAATATTGATTCATACACCCCTATATAGGGAGAAAGTTACCATCGACTTTTATTTTTTATTGTGGGGTCTAATTCCCTGGAATCGATAAAAGCTACAATGTTCATAAGCTTCTTAAAAGATGGTTAATATAGTACATATGAGGCACCTTTCAGAGTCACTGTGAATCTGTGCTGTTTTTCGACAAGAATAGCTGCCCACATCTCAAATTTATAGAAGTCTGATGTGATCTTAGAATCTTCTCATTACCTAGGAGAATGCCCTGGGAATGAAATGAATAAATACCAATGACTCTCAGTTAAAAGAAAATTCCAACTGCCAGGAAGGAAATATAATGGGTTCTATGCTAGATTTCAGTGAGTCAACAAACTTTCATCCCAGTGTACCAGTAAGTCTTAAAGGGATCTAACCACCATCATTAACATAGAAGACAAATTGACATAGAAGAGATAAGGCCTTTAGAAAGGCCTCATCCTAATATTTAACAACGGTCTTCAAGTTGGAGCTCTTAAATGTGGGGCAAGAAAAGAGGGGGAACATGGGAACCCTCTGGCTGTTTGGTGAAGTTCTTCTAACAACAATGTTTTTAAATGCATAAAATAAAGACAAAGGATAATAAAGGAATCCAATTTTCCAAAATATAGTTATCAAGTCCATATACCCCAAGTTAATACTCCCTAATCTAGAGGATTCTTTAAATTTTTTTGGTGAAAATTTGTTTGCCAACAAATAATGTGCCACCGGTTTATATATTAAAGAATTAATGCTCCCTTGTAAATAAATTAGAAAGGTATTAGTTTTTCTTGATTATATTTCATTGAAACATATACACAGTGCAAAGAGAAAGAAAATACACATGAAATCAGAAGAAAGAAAAGTAGCTAATTCTATTTATCAGTGGTCCTAAGTTTCTACAGCATATAAATGTATCATTTTTATTTACTAAGCATATACCCTACTTGTTGCAATGGTCACTTATGAAAGGCTTATTTCAGCCCAGAAATTTATTACTGTTAACTTATGGGACTCCTAAAAAGTGATGTGAAGGCAATATTCCAAAGTCTACATACTTCTGGGCATTTCTATTCATCTAAATGCAAAATAACTAAATTGCAGAACACATTTTACAATGTACATATAAAAAAGAGTGAGGGCAATGGGAGATTAATGGCATCCAGATTAAAATGATCAATAACATGAACTAGATTCTCTACCAGGGCTAAGATTTATCACAATGAAATAAACAAATGAAAGAAACAGTTGGCATGTAGACAATGTGTTTTACTCAGTATTCAATGGCCACCTGCCATATGGAACTGTGGAGAAGCTAAACGAGGTAATAAGGGAATTAATTGGTATTTCACATTTATTAATTGACAAAAAGTTCTCCTTTTGCTCTTAGAAACTGGTCTTTTTTTCTATGAAAGGTTCCCAAGAGACTTAATCTTTAAGATTCACTGGTGATGTTATCTCTGGTGTTCAATAGCATCAGTTTCCATAAAATGGACTTTTATTTGGGTGGAGGAGAAGAAAAAAGAAATTAAGTTTCCCTATGTCATCCAGATTGACCTCTTAAGGGACCAATCTGCATGTAAATTTTGATATATTTCATTTTGGGGCCAGGACATCCATTATTGTGTAGCCGCATCACCCCCTAATCCTAGAGATGATTTAGTCTAGACATCTAATTGATTTAGTTCAGAACTCCTGAGTTCAAGTGATCTTCTAGCCTTAGCCTTCCTAGAAGCAGGGATTATTGGTATAACCACCATACTCAACACAATATATATATTCTTAACATCCTAAAGCGAGTAATTGCTACTTAATAGTGAACTTTCACAATTAGATGTGACCCAAAGTGTTTTACAAATGACCAATCATAAAAATGAGTACCAATAATTCATTTCTATGCATTAGAGTTCTTATCAAAGAAGAATACTGCTGCACACAATAGCTTAGAAAATAATGAAATCCTTCTTTAATTAGTATCACATTCTAAGGGAAATAGGAAAGTTCTACAGAACATTCATTATGATTTGGCAATTTGTTTTCTCTTTTACATATTTAAGAGGATCCTACAGTCTTTGTTAATGGCTTTGAAGATAACTAAAGAGACTTGGAGCTTAATGACATCATATTTGTGACAGTTAATTAGCAGAAAACATTTCAATTTTCTGAGACTTCTCTTTAAGCTTCAAAAGGAGAAGTAAGCTTTGGGTTTTTAATTGCCTCTTTCTGAAGTCTAAATTCTATTCACAAAACAGATCCTTGTGATTTCTGAGCATATGTTTCTTGACAGTGGTACAAGTTTAAAATCTGATATCCCTCTAAAAATGTCAGAGGTGAACTTCTTATTCTTTGGTAATTAAAAATATAAACTGATCTTCAGGAGGAAAAGTACTCATCCCCATCACTTAGGTCCATGCTTTCTTGAGGGAACAAAATTCTTGGACTTCATGTTAATAACAACTAGCCCAGAGGTCAGAGAGAGATACATTTAGAGTTTAAACCTCAGGTGCTTACTAGCTTTGTGATCTTGGCAAGTCATTCAACTTATTTGTCTCAGTTTTCTTATCTGTAAAATGGGGATAATAATAGCAACTGGCTTCGAGTTGCTATGAGAATGAAATGGCATTTAAAAGGCACTTTGCACAACTGTACAAGGATTGAATAAAATAATATTTTAAAAGCTCTTAATACAGTATGTGGCAAATAGTAGGTGCTATATAAATGTCAGCTGTGATGAAAAGAACAATGAGAGCTTAGTTAGAAAAAGAATGAAGAATAGGTGATGCAGGAATAAATAATGAAAAGAAGTTTTTAAAAAATGAACCAAAGGTATCACTACACACTGCAGCAAGAGGCGAAAAAGGAAAGGAAAAGTGAAATTTTCCAGATAGTGAAATAGGCAAAACTTTCACATCTCTCCACAGGCAGCCACTAAAATAGTCAGATCACAAACTAATCAAATGAACTCATGAAGATATGCAGAACACCATCCATCATTTATTCACTCACTGAAGTGATGTGCAGTCATTTTTCAGTCATGTCTGACTCTTTGTGATCCTACTTTAGGTTTTTCTTGGCAAATATATTAGAATGGTTTGCCATTTTCTTCTCCAGCTCATTTGACAGATGAAGAAACTGAGGCAGAGTTAAGTGACTTGATCAGGATCACATAAGTCCTACCTATTTGAAGTCCGATTTGAATCAGAAAATTGAGTCTCCCTGATCCTAAACCCAGTGTTCTATATGCTGGGTTATCTAATTGCCCAAATTCATTCAAAAACATTTATAAAGAGAAAGGAAAGAAGGGAAAATGGAAAGATCACTGAGTCTGATGTGAGGAGATTTGCATCTAAGTCCCAGTTCTGACATTTCCTTATTATATGACCTTGGATTTATTACTCCACCATGACTTTAGTTTTCTCATTTATTAAAGGGTATCTTAGTACTTGAATGATCTGCCTCACAGGGTTGGGATAAGGTAGAGCATAAGGGGCAGGTAGGTGGTGCCACAGTATATAGAGTGCCAGGCCTGGAATGAGAAAGAATCATATTCCTGAATTTCAATCTGGCATCAGACACTTATTAGCTGTGTGATTTTGAAAAAGTCTCTCTACAGTTTGCCTCAGTTTCCCCATCTGTAAAATAAGCTGAAGAAGGAAATAGAAAACCACTCCAGTTCCTCTGCCAAGAAACCTTAAATGGGGTCATGAAGAGTTGGATGTGAGTGCAAATTGACTCAACAACAACAAAGAATAAAGCTCCCTCTACAGAGAAGAGGTTGTGATATAATGGAAGAAAAACTGTTTTGCTACTTATTATATGATCTTAGGCAAGTAATTTCCCTGTTTTGTACCTCAGTTTCCTCATCTGCAAAATAAAGTTGATGTGATTTTTAACATTCCTTTCAGCACTAAATTCTGGGATCCACAGGAACTTCAAAGGTCATTTAGTATAGCCTTATCATTTTATAGATATGAAAATTGAGGTCCTGAGAAGATACATGGTTTGTTTAGATTGAATCCTTCTTCTGGTATTTACAAACTTGTACAACAACAAATGATGAACAGGTGGGTTTCAAAAAAACCTGGAAAGACTTGTATGAATTGATGCAAAATGAAATGAGCAAAACCAGGAAAACACTGTACACAGTACCAGCAACATTGAGTAATGATCAACTATAAATGACTCAGTTCTTCTCAGCAATACAATAATGTAAGACAAGTCCTTTGAAATCACAAAGAAAAATGTCATCCATAACAAGATAAAGAATTTATAACCTGGGAATGCAGATTGAAGTATATTTTTTCACTTCCTTTATTTTTGTCATGGCTATGTTTTGCATGATAGCACATTTATAAACTATATCAAATTGCCCACCATCTTCAGAAGAGGGAAGGAACAGGCAAGAGATGTGGAACAAAGTCTTGTAAAAAAAATCTAATGCTGTGACTAATATAGAAATATGTTTAGAAGAATTACATATATTTAATATATATCAGTTTTCTGGTATCAAGAGGAAGGAAAAGGGAGAAAATTTTGGAACACAAAGTTTTGCCAAGTTGAATGTTAAAAATTACCTTTAATGTATTTGGAAAAAATAAAATAATATTAAAATTAATGCTAAAATTTCCTTGACATGATTGAAGTAAATATTACTTAAAAAGGAAAGAAATAAATGAGGCCATATAAATAAAATACTTTGCAAATCTTAGTGTTCTGTTAGTTAATGTTATTGTTATATAAAGTGGTTTACTGACATCTTTATCCTTATCTTTCTAGTGCTTTTTGGTTCTAAATCTAGGCTTCTAGACATATATGTAAAGTACTATGGAGGAAAACACTGATAAATAAGATAGTTTATACCCTCATGAAATTCAAAATCTACTACAGGGACAAAAGACCTGTAAGCACAGCTATATCAATCACACTAGTACATGAAAGTATAATGAAAGAAAGACAAAACTAAGAGAAGCCAAGAAGTATGTCCAAGAAGAAAAAATTAACAATTCAATTTAATTAAACAATTAATCTGTGTTTGACTTTGGTGACACAGGGACAAAAATAAATTCAAGAGTCCTTGCTAATAAGAAGTTAATGTTATAGGCTATAATACAGCTACAAATATATATAATATAAGGTAGATGGAGTTAAGATTTTCTAAGGAATACTTGAGCTGATCCATTCACATTTCTTCAGTGTTTTAAACTTTGAAAAGCATTTTGCTCATAATCCCCTAAGGATGATAATGAAAGTATCATTACCTTTATTTCATAAAAGAGAGGTAGCCAGACATAGTGGAGAAAAAGTTGCTTTCAGGATTTTTGGATAAATGTCTGAGAGCTGCTTCACACAAACACACACACACACACACACACACACACACACACACACACACACACACACACACACACACACCAGTGTAATTCTGGGCAAATACCAGGCAGTTAAAGAGGATTTTGGAGTTTCCTGTCTTGTTGACAGGCAATACTAGTTCTATTTTCATTAGTAAGGAGATTTAGATGGAGAAAAAAATGATTATTTGGGATATACTAAGTTCTTGACATCAGCAGAGAATTTAAAATGTGGGCCTGAAGCTTGAGTGAGAAGGGATCCAGACTTGATATTTGGTGGTTTTTGGCACATAGGTGATAATCAAAGCAAAGTAAATTAAATCAAACATACAAAAAAAGAATCAATAGAAAGGGAAAGAAAGACTACTAAGAACTAAACTATAGAAAATGCCAAATGCCAAGATTTAAGGGACAGAAAGGGAAATAAAATCCATTTAGATTATAAAAAAAGGAGATGTAAGAAAGAAAAGAGGTAAATTTATATAATGCAGGCTCATGGAATCCAAGAAAAAGAATGTCAAGAAGCAGGATGTGATTAAAAGTATCAATTATGATAGGAAGAATAAAGAATGGCACAGACTTTTAAAAAGCGCATAGTACATTTTCTACAGAGTTTCAGGAATGCATGAAAAGTGAGGAAATAATGGCAATGTGACTAGATCTATCCTGAAAGTGTTTTGCAACCAAGGGAGAGAAAAAAGAATGGTACCCTCAAGAGAACTATAAATTTAAGAAAGGATTTTCTTAAGAAAAGGAAGATGGAAATTTTTTTAAGACAAAAGAAAAAAAGCTAGCAAAAAAGATACTTAAAGAGATGACACTCAAGGCTCAAGTAGATAAAGTAGCCTTGGAAGTGGGGGAGGAGCAATTACTTATCCTCTGAAATAAAAGGGAAAGAGAAAGGATACAAGATCAGACAGAGACATTTCAAGGAGGAAAGGAAAGGGCTCTTCTTTCTTCTCTGTCAGTTATAAGGTGAAACAGTCTTTTGGATGAGGTCAGGAGCTTAAGGAGAAAAGGTAAGGATTTTGGAAAACTATGGTCAATGTAAGTCATGCAACAACAAAAAAAAAATTGCCAAGCATACTATGGACTTAGGGGTAGCTAAGATAGCAGCAATGTGTTGAAAGGTGTCATCTTTCAGTTTGGGGACCTCTGATGGGCCTGACAATTCCAGATCCTGACAATAGAAAAGGAGAGAGTAAAGATTCCAGAGATTGGGGACTGACAAGATGGTCACAGCAGAAATGACAAGTGAGAGGGAAATTCTAAGTTGCTGAAGGCAGAATCATTGACATTATCTAGGGAATTCAGACTGAGTAGAAAGGCAAGTAATGTTCAAGTGAGAAGCTAAGGGACTGAAAGTTTAAATGAAAACAAATAATAGGTTCAGAGAAGCAAAGAAATAGGATAAGTGAAAGGTAGTACATTTTGATTAAAGAGAAAAAAAATTCCCAGTTAAAGATTTGAAAGTGGAATAGCTATAATTGATAGCTAGATATGAAATATGGCAGAGATGTTGAATTAATAGTAATACTATTAAATTGATGTGCTACTTCAAATGTTAGCCCAAAGCAAGTCCAACTGAGATATCATGTCAAAGATCAAAAACAATAACTACACATCCTACAAGAGCCAATTCCTATTTTTCCCAAAGCTTTTCCTTTAAAAAAAAAAAAATTTACTCATGCTTGCCCACTCCAGCATTGCTACCACTTACTCCCCTTCTATGTAACTCTTTCCTGTGTAACAACAAAATGTATCCAAGCAAAATAAACCACGTCTGAAAATATATAATTTGTTCTATTATTAATTGTTTAACCATCCTCCTACTGAGAGGAGAAAAACATGATTTATCAGTGAATATTTATTCAATATTGATCAGAAATTTGTGGATTTTCAATATTTTGCTTCTTGAATAGTTGGGGCAAGTCACTAAGTAAGGGGGGATAAAGTGTGAAGGAGAAAAGAAGAAAGAGAAGTAGGAAAAAAGAGAGAGGGAAGAAGAGAGGAGAAGAGAGAGGGAGGGAAGAGAGAAGGAGGAAGAGAAGAGGAAAAGAAAGGAACAAAAAAGAGTCGGGGAGAGAGAATGAAAAAGGGAGAGGGAGAGAGAAAGACACAGAGAGAGACAGTGAAAAAGAGAGAGAGTCATAAAAATGCCTACACTTAAGAAAAATCACTTCTACAATTAAGTGGAGGATGGCCTGGAAAGGGGAGAGACTTGAGGCCAGGAAAGTAGTTAAAAAGTAATCACAATAGTCCAAGAGAGAGGCATTAAGAGTCTGAACTAGAGTTATGACCATATAAATGATAAGAAAATAGATGCTGTGGGAGTATGTATATGTGTGTATGTGTGTGTAAATATATAATTATACATACATATTATATATAATTTGCAATACATTTGTGCATAAGACATATTGCAAAAATGGAAATAGCCATATTTTGCAATAGATTAGATATGAGGGATGAGTGAGAATAAAGAGTGAGAAAGATATCAAAGTTAGCAGCATGAGTGACTAGAGAGAAGCTAGGACCCTCAACAGAATAAGGAAGTTTGATAAGGAAGAGATTTGAAAGTAAAGATATCAAGTTCTATTTTAGACATATTGAGTTCAAAATGTCCAAAATGCAGTTGGAGATGTATAACTATAACTCAGCAGAGAGACTAGGAGTGGATAAATAAACGTGGGAAATATCTGAATAGAGATGTTTATTCCATCTATGGGAGATCATCAAGTGAGACAATATTGAGCAAAAAGAAGGCCAGGACAAAGACAAAAGGAACATCAAGGATTACTGGATAGGACATAGATAAAGAACCAGTAAGAGAGACTGAGGAGGAGTTGTACAAGAACAAACAATAGTGTCATGAAAATTCAGAAAAAAGGAATATGTCTGGGAAGAAAGAGTGATCAATATCATCCAATACTACAGAGAATTCTGTAAAGATTTGGTAATTTAGTGATCACTTTGTTAGGAGCAATTTCAGAGGAATTATGAAGCCAAAGCCAGAATATAGATGATTCAAAAATGAGAGGAGAGGACGTGGGGATGCTAATTATGTGCCATTTTTCAAAGAGTTTAGGTCCTATAACTAGGGGAGATTGTTGGATAAGCTGTGGGATGTGTTTTTTTTTTTTCCTAAGTATGGAGAACACATGAGCATGTTTGATTGGTAGCAAAAAAGGATATCATAAGTAGGGGTGAGTTATAAGGGGAAATGTGGGAGGTGAGGTGTGGAAGGAGCACTCTGCTGGACAAGTCAGGAAAGGATGGAATCAAGAGCAGGTTACAACCTCACCTGATACTTAAGTGAAAAAGAACATAATCTATCTATGTAATTGTGAGATGTGGTGGTCAGCATGAGGTCTCTTTTTTTCATATAGTATGAGGAAAATTTCTCAATTGAGAGGTAGAGGAAAAGAGACATTCTCATTGTTGTGAATTCCGATGAATGATGTAAAACACAAGTTTTATTTTTTTAACTTAACAGTTCTCTCATTTGGTGATTTAGAGTATTTGTTCATAGAGTTGTTAATACTTTGCATTTCTTCTTTTGAAAACTGCCTATTCATAATCTTTGATCAAATGTCTACTGGAGAGTCTATGCTCATTTTAAAGGAATAAACATTAAAAGAGAACTAAAACATAATAAATCTCTCCTGGAATCAATTGCTTACACAGATGCCTTTAAGATCACCCAGACTAGCACACTGGCATGTCCTTAATATTCATCCACAAAATTGATAGAAATGTGAAGGTTTTTAAATTCTAAAAGAGTATAAATTATTCATCTCCATAACAAGTAGCTATATCTATAAAACTCCTCAGTGCATCAATGGTCAGATGGAAAATAGTAATAAATTTAAATATTCTCTCAGCCTTTTTAGGTTAGCTCAGACTTTAACACTTTCAACTTCATTATTGATAGCTTCAGTTGTTAGCCAAATGAACTCTGCTACTTTACTATTAAGTCAAAACGGGTTACTTGGACAGTAGCAATTACCATTACTAAATCATGAAGGCCATCTCTTAATCAGAACTAAACTCACTTAAAAGGCAAGATTCCATGTTTACCAATATGAGGGCTATAAATATTGGCATAAGTGCAAAACATTCTATAACCTTTTTGGCATATTTTAAATGCCTCTTAGATGGGGGGGAGGGGACAATATATCACATGGATTTCAATAAAATGTTGAAGAAAAGTCTCTTGCTGCAACCAGAAATAAAATGTTTGTTTTCCTATTTACTCTGTTTGTCTCCTGTATTTTTCTTAGTCTACCTTTCATCAATAAATAACAGTGTTGCTTTAACTAAAAAGTGTGGCAAATTCTGATTGAATTTTCCACTTCAAAGTACACAAAATCATTTCATCTAACATGCTGTGTTAGAAAAATCTATGCTCCATTCTGACCTCCTGTTGCAGTCTATTTCAAGTACTGGTGATGTACCATATCACTGCATGGCTGGTGGAGTAGAGTAAACATATTGACTGAAAAATGTTTTTGAAAAACCCTTATTCCACATAGATCCTGGCTACTGTCAAAAATCACATAAATGTTCAAGTTTGTCTGTGTAGGAGCATGACAGAAGGCTAGAAGTTCCTGAAACAAATAACACAGCTGCTCACAATTCTCTATCTGAACAAATAAATGCTTCTGTACTCTTACCCCAGTTTTTAGGAAGGGGTAGACAGAAAGTTTGGGGCAGAGAGGTGGTTGAAATGATAGAACAGTGAGTCAAGGTAAGGAAAATTTGAGTTCAAATCCTGCTTCAGATACTTATTGGTTCTGTGACCCCAGAAAAATCATATAATTTCTATTTGCCTCAATTTTTAAATCTGTAAAACGGAGACACATTGGAGAAAAAAATGGCAAACCACTCCAGTATCTTGGCCAAGAAACCCTACTTAACAAATCCATAGCGTCCCAAAGAATAGGATACAACTAAATAATAGAAGAACAACAAAACAGAGATACAAAAAGGGCTAAGTGGATAAGTTGAGGGGGGGGGGGAGTTTAATTAATAACTCCTATTTGTAAGTTTAAAATAACATTTTGCTAATTTTTTCTTTACTAAAAACTACAGGACAGCTTCACATACAGCCAAAGAATGCATCAAAGAACAGTAATATATTGACCTTTGCTTCCAATTGCAGACTAGCTAACTGGTTGTCTTTTTTCATTTGCAGACTGTAATAGCTGATCTTATCCCTTGAATGCAAAGGGTTTAGCTATGTTCATTAACTTTCTTGTCTTCTTAAAACTAATAAGCAATAGTTTTCTTCTACTACATCCTGGGATAAATAACAATAAGGATGATGACAATCTTGACAGAATAATAATAAGCACTTTAAGGCTTGCAAAGCTCTACAAAATTATTCTATTTGATCTTTATAGAAACCCTAGGTGTTAAATGCTGTTATTATCCTCTTTTTATCAGTGAGGAAACTGAGGTAGCGATTAAAAGTCATAGAGGTAGTGAATTTTTGAAATAGGATTTGAACTCAAGTTCTTCCTGGGAGTAGGGCAGAACCCTATTCACTGGGTCAGTTTGCAAGCAAGAATCAGGATATACTTTCTACTTCAAATGAACTACAGTAGCATCACTCATTAACTTTCTTTAAAAACAGACCCCAGAGGAAGAAAATTGCAAGAATATCCACTTATTCTTAGATAAGTTATCTATGAGCAGAAGAACAGAAGGTGATGACACTATGCAAACTGACAACTCTGTCAAAATCAATTAATTGTATCCCTGAATTAAACAGTGTCAGGATCACAACTTCATAAGGCACCACAGAGCTCATCCAGTCTGGTTCCCTCATTTTACAAAAGAGGAAACTAGATTCAGAGGAGACTGAACTTTTCTAAAGTCATAGACATGGAACTAACAACTTATGCTTCCTAAAGTTAAAGTCCTATATTTTTTTCTATTGTGCCATGACCATCCTGCCTCTGAATTACCAGGTGTCCCTTGGAAACGACAATTAGTAAGGAATAGGAAAGAACAGCTTCTCTCTTTTACTATCTACAATCTGGAGAAAGCAAGAGCTAATGACAAAAAAATAAGTCCTAAGCAAGAGCTAATGACAAAAAAATAAGTCCTAAGCAAGATGGTTATTTTCCCAATTTCTTAGCATGATACATGTTGTAAAAACAACAACAAAAACTCCACTGAATTTGGAGTCAAGAGACCTCAGTCTGAATTAAGCTTTTTTACCTGCCACTTAAGGGATTTCAATAAATCATTTAACTCACTTGGAGACTCAGTTTTTTTTTTTTTTTTTTTTTTTACCTGTAAAAATGAGGGTAACTATATGGCACAGTAGATGGAATGCTGGCCCTTAAGTCAGGAAGACTTATCTTTGTGACTTCAAAATTGTCTCAGACTCTTACTAGCTGGGCAACCCTAAGCAAATAACTTAATTTCATTTGCCTCAGTTTCCTCATCTGTACAATTAGCTGGAGAAGGAAATAGCAAACCACTCCAATAATTCTGCTATCAACCAAAAACTTAATAGAAAATTTAACAAATAAGACCCAATCTAGAAGATCAATTTCAAGGAACTCAACATGGACAAATTGTTTAGTTTAGTTTAGTTTTTTTTGTTTATTTATTTATTTTTTTTTAACATGGGAAATGTACATAATATGTTTGAGACTGACTTTAACAATAGGGTATATGAACAGAAAAATTGGGGTAGAGTTAAGGTAAAAATAGTGATTATGTTATACAAATGAAGTCCAGAGGAAAAATAGATACAGAAGCATTAAAGGGAGGGAGGAGCATTCATAGTTCTAAAAATCTACTCACATCGAGAATGGCTTAAATAGGTAACAATACCTATTGGTTCTGTGACCATACCATGAAGGGTATAGCACCATCCAAAATCTATAAAGAAATAAGGGGGAAGGAATGGGCAAACAGGGAAGCAAAGGGTGAGGGAAGAAGATAAGGGAGGGATCCACGGGTGGGGGCAGGTCAGGTAATAGCAAGGCAAGTTACGGAGCAGAATTAAAGCAGAGTCAGCAGGGACAGGAAAGATGTGTATGTGTGTATATGTATGTATATATCTACATATGTTTACATAAATATTCTTTTTTTAACTATAGCCTGCTTGGTGGTGGGGATGATGAAAGAGGGAAAAAAAGAATAAAGTAAAAAAGGTGCACAGCAGAGAACTAAGGAACTAAAGAACCATTTATAATAAAGTAAAGATGGACACTCATGGATATAATTTCATATCCCAGTTCTCATTCTCAAGCAGCACTAACAATATTGGCTTTTAAAAGAAGAGTATTAAAATTCCATGTAATTATTACTAATGTAAAATGGAACTAACCCTAAAAACAAGAATATGAATCTTGGTTGCAGAAGTCATTGTGCACAGTACTGTCTTTTCCTCATTCTACCTATCTAGCCACACTTTTTTTTAGATCATCATGCATATTCTACCACATTTATATGGGTATATCCCATGGCTACATCTTGGACTCTTCTCCTTTTGTTATTGATCTCAACTACTCATTGGGGTTCAACCAACATCACAATGCAGATCACATACATACACACATACACACACACACACACACTCCACAAAGAATTGTGTATGGGTAACTAGGTGGAGCAGGGAAGAAAGTGCTGGCCCTGAAGTCAGGAAGACCTGCATATGTGTCAACTACTCTAGTATCTTTGATTAGAAAAGTCCAAATGGGGTTATGGAGAATTGGACATGACTAAAATGATTCAACAACACATATATGTGTAAACACATACTTATGCATGTATAAATGTATTGTGTACATGTGTGTGTGTATATACATACATACACACGTATATGTATATGGCTACATATAGATATGTGCAGTTTTGTGTATATACCTGCTGAATGAATAAATGATAAATATTCAAGCAAGTTTTAATATAGAGTAGAAAGGGATTATCAAGTTTGGGCTTTGCATATTTACTTAAATGGGGTGGGAAGGCAGGAAGACATTAATCAGTTTACCTTTTGTACATTCACTTTTTTGAACACTTTCCCCCAAACCCTTTACAAGATTCTGTTCAAGGCAAAGCTTAATCAAATGTTTTTCATCTGATAAAATAGATCATATATTGAATCTGGATTTCAGAACTATCACAAGATAGGAAGATAGGGCTCTGGACATTGTTATTATTAAACATACTGACTTTGTCTTTCACAGCAATGTACGATAAGAACAAAGGATGGATAATGTATGGTGTAATATGACAGACTCTTTTCTCCCTTACTTCACAAAACTATTAGAAGGAACCTCTAGAGTTATGGGTCACACAAACATATCTCTTATGAGTTCCTTTTATTAAGCACTCTGAAGAATCAAATGCATAAAATCATATTAATTCTGTTTTTTGTTTTTTTTTTTAATCCAGGACTCTGTAATACACGAGAAAGATCAATCCAGCAAAGCAGGAATGTTACTACTTTCAGGTATTATTACAGCATCTGGTATTCTGTCAGGACCACTCAATTTTCAAGCAACAAGAAGCGTGGCCTACATTATCTCTTTTCAAGGTTTTCCCAGCTTCCTTTTCCCTACATGGGAATTTCCTGGTATATAGGAATATTATCTTGATTTCCTTTGTTCAAGACAAAGTAAAGAAACCTATTAAAAAATGCACCCCTCTGGGAAAACAAAAAGGTTAAAAAAATAAATAAATAAATAGCTCTATTGAAATAAATGCTTCTCCAAAAGAAGGGGGCAGATGTACATTGTCCGAGAAAATATTTAACAAGAATGACCTGGAATTATGAAGAGAGTGGAAAGGGCCCAAAGAGGCAGAAAGGTGTCTTGGAAAGACCTGTAGACTTGGAGTGTAGGAAGTATTGATTTAACACAGAATTGATGGCTATTTGTTAGTTATAGGACCCTAGAAAAATCCCAACATCTCAGAGCCTATTTCCTTATCTTTAAAATCTGGGTAATGATGCACTCCCTATTTCATAAGGCTGTTTGGAGGAAAGGCCTTTGTAAATTTTAACACTGTTATGAAAACGGACATTATTATCACCCTCTAGTCCAACCATCATTTAACAAATAAGGAAATCAAAATGAAAATGGTAAAGATTAAGTCACTAATCTAAAATTTCAAAACTCACCTGTTTATTCCTCTTTTTCAATTGCATCTGTTTCTCCATGACCCCATTTGGAGTTTTCTTGGCAATAATACCAGAGTGATTTTGCAACAGGGTTAAGTGATTTGCCCAGAGTAACACAGTAAGTGTCTCAGACTGAACTTGAATTTGAAACCATTAAGTTATGTCTTATTATGGTATCTAGCAAAGGCAGGGCTAAAACCTGATTTTCATGATCTGAAGCCTAGTGTTCTTGTCAATACAAAATTCTTAGGAAAGACCAGATTAAGTGCCAGAGTTTCTATGGAATTTCAAGTTTTAATAATTTATATGCAGATATCTTTGACATACCACACATAGACATATAAGTTATTATGTATGTATGCATATTCATAATCCACATTACTCATACATCACATATGTATGTATTGCTTATTTTATATTCAATGTAATATATACTTCAATTGCTTATGTGATGTATATGTGTTTAATGTGTTATTACATTAGTTTATATATAAATGTATATGCATATGTATACTTATATATGTGTGCATGTGATATATATACATAGATATGTAATATATAAAATATATTCATACATTTATCTATTTTAGGGTGGAGAGGACAGTGTTGATGTGAGGTGAATGGGTAGGGAACATGATAGAGAACATTACAAAAAGTAGAAAGCCTTCCATGTTACATATGCCCATTTAACCATGTTTAATTTGTATTCTTTCACAGAACTGATGAATAGGACTTTGGATCTTATCAAATCTAACTCTTTACCTAACATACATCATCATCATTAATGCTCTTCTACAAACAAAATGTAGTGAATTTTCTTCCTTTTTTTTTTCTTCCCCATATAAGCAGCTATTCCTCTTTCATTTTCTCTACTGAGTTCTTGGCTCACAAATCTTTAGCAGTCAATTATGACAACTCTAAAGAAGGTTCACAAGAATAATCCAACTGTTTGAAGAGCCATAATTAAAAATAACTTTTTCCATTCTCATGTATAAAGACCTAAGCTATAATTAAAGTGCAACCAAGGAAAAGCTTTCCCAATGCAATCTAGTGAACCTCTACCAAATATCAGTCATGGTACTGTGGGCAAGTCACTATCCCTCAGAGGCCTACTTTCCTCCAATCAATTAATCAACACACTTTAATTGCCTGTGTGCCAAGCACTGTGCCAGGTGATCAGTATACAAGCTATTTCCATCCTATCAGGGAGACGTATATATGTACATATAAATAAAATTAATACACATAAAATAAAACACAAAATCAATTAAAGAGAGTTAAACATGAGATAGGCAAGGAAGTAGATTAGTTGAAGTTGAGAGCATCAGGAAAGAGAAGTTGTATGTTCAAGTTGTGAAGAATTCTGTAAAGCAAAAGGTGAAGGAAGAGTGAATTCCAGGCATATACAATGTCCAGTGTAAAGGTTAAGAAATAGGAAATGGAGTACCATATATGAAGAAAAGAGAGAACACTTTGGCCAGTTTGAGTGTGAAACTGAAAAGAAAGATTGAGATCACTTGTGAAGGACTTTAAAAAAGCACCATTTCATTACAAAAAAAAATAATAAATAGCATTTTTTTTATTAAAAAAAGGAGTTTATATTTGATCTAAGGAGAAATGGGGTTGCATTGATATTTATTTAATAGGAGAGTAATCACCATATTTGAACCTCAGGAAAAGAGACAGAGTTTGAAGTTGGGAAACCAATATGGAAATCACTTAAATAGTCTAGGGAAAAGGTGATGAGGACAGAAATGGAAGTGGAGGCTTAATGAGGACAAAGAAAGGAGTGAGTCTGAGAAATATTGTGCAAATAAAAATGTTAAAACTAGCAACTGACTGGATATATGGGGTAAAGAAGAGTGACAAGTCTAGGATGACTTTTGTATTAGAAAAGTGAGAGACTCAATTATAAAATAAAAGATAATTATCCTCTCACTGCTCAACTCCAGAGTTAGGATAAGAATTAAGGGAAATAATCTATGTAAATGAACTGCTTGAACTACTATATGGATATGGATTATTATTTTTTAAATCCATAGTAAATGAGAGCATTAAACTTATTCTAAATATAATTTGAATTGTAAGCTTCTATCTTTTTTTTTTCTGTGTTTCTGGATGTCATATGATAACAGAAAGCAACATCATAGAATATATGAAAAAGTCTAAGTACAAAAATGGAAGAAGATGGAATTATTTCTGAAAGATATAATACACATCAAGCATTTTATAGGGTATACATGGAGCACACATCTATAAAATGTAAGATATAACTTTTCATTGATTTTTACCTAAGACTGCACTTCCTGTTAATACTAGCTAAGGGGCACAGACAATCTAGTGAGCTACAACAAAAAAATCTCAATGTATTTAAGAGCAAATACACAGAATTATCTAAGGATATGCTAGATGGAGCTAGGGGGATTTATTTATATTTTTAAAACAAAAATTTTAGCAGACAAGTTTAAAGTTAGAGAATACATAACATTCTATTTTAAACTACAACTCTTGTTAATCACATTTGTTAGTTTATAGGACAAATCAATGAGAGAACATCAGAAGAATAGGGCATTAAAGGACTAGGAGGGTGAGTAATACTACAGTCACAAATGGCATAGCAAAGAGACCATTCAACCCCATTTGTATGGAATCAGCTGAAAGTATCATCTTATAGTATGGGGTATAAAATCATGCCAACTTATAGATAGGGAACTGGAATAGAAGTGGTTTAGTGGAAGCAAAGACTGGCTAATGTTTGGTGTCAGCTTAGAATGAATTTATCAGTGAGTATACTTTATAGTGGTAGATGAAAAGATTTCCATTAAGGCAGTGAAGAGTAAAGAGTAAGGGTGAAAAATAACACAGTGATGGCTATGTTCAATCTTGAGTCTCCTCCCATTATCTTATCATTATAATATATGCTGATGGTCATAGATTGTTGTGTTCTGCTTACTAGAGCCCCCAAGTTGGGATGACAAAATATACCATGCTTTCTACAACTCCCAAATTGGGGTGATTAAAATATACCCCCTTAGTGGAGAAGTGATGAGGTGGGACTCCTGAGGATGGTGGAAATATGGAGTCTGTTTTTTCCCCTTTTTATACTCTCATACCCTTATGTAACCAAAACAACACTGGGCATGAGCTAAGTATATATTGCCCATGTGGGACCACATGAACAACTTCCTATTGTATGTATCACTTCCACCTAGTATCATTGCTTCAATCACAACATAGGTTGTCACCACCCCCTGATTTCTCAGGAAGGCTCAGAGCATTTAGGGGAGATGGGGAGCCAAACCAGACATTGTCAGCAGGTGCCCTCTGGGCTGAAGGGTCTTATACCTCACCCAGAGTCCCCTCACTGTCTGTGACCCTCTACATCTCACCCTTTCTTTTGTTTAAATTGAAGCAGGTATATATCAGTGGTTAAATCCATGACCATGGGAGGAATCACACAGGCAAGTTGTAATATCATAAAAGCAAGTAGTAACATAAACAATATAAATAAACAAAATACTATAAAGAATCCCATGAGTCCCAGAAGGAAGGTGTAAAAAATAACTATCAATTCACAACCACACATACACCTCCTTCAGCAACCAAGAGATAGTCCAAAGCCAATCTATTGTCCATCACTTCATATCTCAGGGAATCCAATAATTCCGCAGATTTCAAAGTTCTGCATCAGTCTCATTGACAATTACTTTTGATGTTTCTAAGTTAATTGCCATACAGATAGAGTTAACTGCCAGGCTCTTTCAATGGTGGGCACAGTCAGCAATGGAACTACCCAATGTTTCTTGGGTCTTCTCTTTTGTTTCAAGGGTCTTCTATTTTTCTGTCTCTCTCTGATGTACAAGGCAGATATGGCTCATTGGTACCCATTGGGTTCCTTCTCCATCTGTTGAAAAACAAGTAAACCCTCTCCCCCAAGCAGTTAACCCATCTGGTCCCTTCTATTCACCACTCTCTGGATCTTTCCACATCACCTGGTGATTATCTAAAGATAGTGGAGCTGCTTGAACTGGATACTGCCTTTCCGGTGGGTTATGAAACCTGTCTTCAAGAACCAGTGCATCTCCATCAAAAATCAAAAAAAAATTAGTATATAAAGTTAAGTTTATTAGTTCTCTAGGGTTACCTGTGGCTCCCCCTTTCTTTTATTTTTGGAGGAGCATCTTGATATCTCTCTTTCTTCTCTCTACTATTGCCTGTCCTTGAGGATTAAAAAGTGTGCCAATGATTTATAAAAATCTGATACTGTGGCAAATACAGGGGAATTCCAACTTAGAGAAGGTTGTTGATGGAATCAAGTTGTTTCTATATGTCTAATAAGGCCTGCTTTTTTTCACTGGTTAAGGGCCACTGTTCCACCCACAATGGTATATCAATTTTCCATTGAATGGGAACAGGTGAGAGTACAGGCAGGCCTTCAGCAGCAGCCCTGCCTAAAAAGCCCAAGTACTCAATTGTAATCCTAACTGTTGTAAGATATCTCTTACTCCATAGATTGATGGTGAGGTTTTTTTATACAAAAGGAATAAAAATTCCTGTCTTATCTTCAAATTTCCATCTCAACAGGATAGCACTATGTTCAGCTGCTACTGATCCTCCTATGCTAGACATATGGGTGTTTGCTGTAATCTTTTTCCTGTGACTGAGATATTAACTATACATTCACCAGTTTCCCAAATCGGTGTATGGATGGACACTGTTGTGTAAAGCACTCTCAGAAGGTGAAATGGTCAAGCCAACTATGAGTGGAGGCAAGAGATCTATAGGCTGAACAGAAATAGGTTTCAGCTCTCCAGGGGATATCTCAGTAGTCCCAGCAGCATACAGTTCTATTCTCCCTAATTGCAATTTTCTTTCCCCACTGGCTTGCTTAAAGACTCTCTGAGTGTAATAGCAGTTGCCATCATGCCCCAAGTGTTTTTTTGTCTGGGGCCCTGAAGCAAAGGCCCAACTCTTGTAATGAGGACCTAGGGGGTGGGCAAAACTGCCCCTCCTACTCCTCCTCTCGCCCAGGAAGGCAGAGGAGGGAAGAGAGTCTGGAGATGGGGAAAACCCTAAGAGTGCATGCTCAGATGTAGGCAGAATTGAAAATAAACTTTGAAGGTGAAAATCAAGCTCTTCAGCAAGGTATTTAAGATACTTAATTCCTTTTCTGCCCAATAGGCCATAGTACTTAAGATATTTTCTTCACCAATTGGCTGTGCCCTGCAAATCTCCTAGAGCAGTAACAAATCAGTAAAATGCTAAAACAAACAAACAAAAAAACTCCCTTAGCTCTGTCCCACATGCTGTACCATCCACAGCTACAGGCATCAAGCCTCTGCTTTTTTTCTCCTCATACTTCCTGGTTTGACCACCCAAGTTAAAAACTTTCCTCGTTTTCCTTAAAACCAATTTTACTCCATTGTATTCAGTTATTTATTCTCCCACTAACTTCCACATTTCTGGCTCCAAACTCTTCTTCTTACAAAGCCACAGAAACACGCACTCCAGAGCATCTGAGAATTCAATGATCTGTTTCTGAGTTACCAACAAACCTTGCTTCTCCATTAAGCTAACTAAGCATGCTTCATATTTCGCTCAGAGGGAAGCTCTTTTCTTAGTATTTGCCCCATTTCGGCTGAAAAACAAAAGTGACTAGATTGGCCCTTACTGATTCTTCCTGCTTGCCTATTTTTATACTTACCCTATTCTGGGTCACAAAGACTTCTCCACTGAACTTGGCCAATCACTTCAGTTGAGCAGATTTGTGTAGGACCTCACCTAGAGCCCCACGTTGGGCGCCAAATATTGTGTCCTGCTTTCTAGAGCTTCCAAGTTGATGTAACAAAATGTACCATGCTTTCTAGAGCCCCCATACTGGGGTGGTTAAATTATACCATCTTAGCAGAAAAGTGATGAGGCAGGACTCCTGAGATTGGTGGAAATATGGAGTCCGTTTATTCCAAGGACTTTCCCCTTTTTATACCCTCGTACCCTTATGTAACCAAAACAATACTGGGCATGTGCCCAGTATATAATGAGCATGTGGGACATCTCACCCAGAGTTTCCTCACTATCTGTGGCCCCTTACAATAGATGTCATAAATATTGGCTCAGATCATGTTTTGTGTGACAACTGGGCATATATATTTCATTTTAACTCAGCAAACATTCTTAAATGTGCAAAGGACTAAATCAAGTACTAGGTTTATGCTCTCTGAAAGCTTATGTTCTATATCATTTATAAAGAAAAGCAAGTTATGGGGTGTGGAGTGAGATCACTCCCTTCTTCGTCCAAAAAAGGAAAAAGAAAAAAAGAGGAAAGAGGAAGGCCAGCAGGAATCAAAGGAAAAAAAAACAAAAACAGCTTTGACCGCTATGTGTTGGTTAAATACTTAGTAAAATGAAGAGTTTGCAGTTCTGTATATAATCTCTTCTGGGTCTTTCTGGATCTCAGGCCAGCTTTTTCTAAATATCTGTGATGTACCTAAGGTAAAGGACACACTGCCTTTCCAGAACAATAGCAACAAAAAAGCAAAACACTACCCTAAATGTAGGAACCAAACCAAAAATAAAAGGATTCTTGTCCTCAAAGAGAAAGCTTATATTCTAGTAGATATTTTAAAAGTTAACCAAAAAGTAAATAAAAGATAATTTCAAGAAATAAAGATCAAGAAGAGCTGCTAGGTATGAATTAAAGGAATATGAAAATTATAAAAGGTAAAGGAAGAAATAAATATGCTGATGCTTATTAACTATAATCAGATCAACAACTGGATCCAATTCTTTAATTGTAGATTATCATTTACCAGAGATACATAGCAGGATTGCATCAGGGAGATATTCTATATATTAAGAAATGTAATTGCCTAATTTATAACAAACTTTAAGGATTACAAAGTATTTCTTGACTACAACTAATGAAATAGATGGGGCACACATTATTGGCATTATTGAGGGACAGATTAAGAGACTTTGTCCAAAGGCAGTATTTTTGTGGGTTCTTTGCACTGCACCAAATCCCTTGAGATATCAACATACAGAAGCAACGTGTCACACAGCAAGCTTTTCCAGCCGCAACTTTCCCCAAAAGACACATACGAAGTAAGATAAAATTAAATCAACACTTGTTTCCAAGAGAATATCTTTAAGAATATGATGCAAATATAGCCCCACTTAAAGCTTTAATTACATGTATTTGCTTCCTCCCCCCTCCCCCCACACCCACTACAAATGCTTAACTTAAGGAAGACAACAGAGATACACAGAGAGAAAAAGAGAAAAAAACACAGAGGAAAAGAGGCAGAAAAACAAAGACAGGCACACAGATGCAGAGACATAGAGAAACCCAGAGACAGACATAAAGAGAAAAAGATAGAGGGACAAAGACACAGAGATGCAAAGACAGATAGAGACACAGCTATAAAGATAGAAAGAAAGGGATGGGAGACAGAAAGACAATATTTTCATATTTTCATAAGTACAACAGAAATAGGGTTTTATAGGAAACCATAACTATTACAAGGAGCTTGCTTTTTTAAAAGTATGTAATAAATTCAAAATGCTACTTTCAAAGCTAGCCTTTTTGTCTGGATTTCTTTGGGAACTTCCTTTGCATTTTAAAAAATCCAATCCTCTTGAATATATTTTGAATGTCTGACCTTTATCAGGGAAGCTAGCTGAATGTTATTTTTCTCAGTTAACTGTTTACATTCTAATGTTAATTGCATTCATCTTATTTGTGGAAAGCTTTCTGATTTTATGTAATAAAAATTGTCCAGCTTAACATCTACATTCCTTTTTTAAGCATACCAAAGGTTTTTGATGATTACTGCATTGCAATAAAGTCTGAGTTTTGCTGGGTCTCTTTCCTTTAAAGTTTTTTTTTTTTTTTCAAAAAATAAAATAAATATTTCTCAGGGTAGTTAGATGGCCCAGTGGAAATAGCACTTGCCCTGAAATCAGGAGTTCAAATTCATCCTCAGACACTTAATACTTACTTGCAGTGTGACCCTGGGCAAGTCATTCAACCCCAAATGCCTTACTGTCCATCCCAAAATTATTTCTTGAGAATTTTCACCCATTGTTTCTCTGAACTTATTGAGATATTTTTTTCTAGATTTCTCAAATATTTCCTTTTGGTTTTATTGGTATGGAACTGATAGACAAATGAATTTGGGTAATCTTATTGGCATAGTCCAACCATGACCAAATAATAAAGCTTCACTGATTTAGATCTGTGGTTATTTCTGCAGAGTACTTTGCAACTGTATTCGTCGAGTTAATATGTCTACTTCAATAAGGGGGACTCCCAAATATTTTATGCACTATATAGCAATTTCTCTTTCTATCTCTTATTGCTGGATTTTGTTGGCAAAATACAAAAAGAACAATGATTTATCTTAGTTTCTTTAGTGGCTTCTCTATGCAGATCAATATATCATCTGCTAAAATCAATAATTTTGTTTCTTATTCATCTATTCTTAATTCCCCTAGCTACTTTCCCTTGTCTAAATACTATAGATTTTATTTATATCACTATATTAAATAGGTGGGATGATAATAGACAATTTTGTTTTGCCTCTAATCTTATTAGAAAGGCCTATTATTTATTTCCATTATGTACAATGCTGGATTTTGGTTTTAGATACTATTTACTATATTAAAGAAATGTCCATTTATTTCTATGCTTTTAAAAAAATAAGTATAATATTCTGTCAAAAGATTTTTTCTGTATCTCAATATGACCAATTTAATTTTGTTATTAATATGGTAAATTGTGTTTGAATTAACTTCGCATTCTCAGTACGTATCTGACTTGATCATAATATACAATCTTTCTGGTATATTGTTTTAGTGTCTTTGTTACCATATTATTTAAAATATTTATATTTGCAGTCTTTGTCTATATTGGTATATAATTTTAACTTGCTTTGTCTGTTTCTGCTTTAGATATCAAAATTATATTTGCCTAATAGAAGGGATTTGGTAGAATCTTTTTTAAAAAAATTTTTAATGTAATATTGGAATTAATTATTTGAACATTTAATGTAATTTGGTTCTTGTCTTGGGTTTCTTGTGGGAGGAGAGAAGCAGCAATTCATTTATGGTCTATTCAGTTTCTTTTTTCTGAAATTAGGCTAATTAAAATCTCTGTTTTATTTATCCTGATATTTTCAGTTTTGTAAAACATTCATCCATTTCACTTAAATTGTCATATTTGTTTGCATGAAACTGGGCAAATATTTTCTTTAATTTATTCATTTGTTGTGATTTCTCCTTTTTAATTTTTGATACTGATAATTTACTTTTTCTCTCCTTTAAAGAAACTAATGGTTTATCTTTTTAAAAAGAAAAAAATGCTAACATTACTTGTAGATTCAATTTTGTTAGCACCTGCCCTGGAGTCAGGAGGACCTGAATTCAAATCCAGTCTCAGAAATTTGACACTTCCTAGCTATACCATCAGGGCAAGTTGCTTAATCCTTTTTCTTGGTTTTCCTCACCTGTCAAATGAGACAAGACAAATGAGGAGAAAGAAATGGCATATCATTGTCATGTCTTTGCCAAGAAAATCCCAAATGGGGTCACAAAAAGAGTCCCTTTAAGATGTGCAAAGTACTTTATACATGTTGTCTCATTTGGTCCTAATTAATTTTTATTATTCTAATTTTACAAATGAGAAAACTGCAATCCAGAAGGAAAAAAAAATGTATTATTTTCCTAAAATCAATTAGGCAAGGGAAAAAACATTTATTAAACACCTACTATGTTCCAGAACAGTTTCAAGAAACAAAGTCTAAAAAGAAACAGTAACCTCTGCTTTCAAGTAGTTTATTCATGTGACCAATTGGTATAATTTAAAGATAAGTACAGACAATGTAATTAAAGAGACTGTAGCAGCTGGAGGGAATTGGAAAAGACTTCTTTTAAATAATAGTACATCAAGGTTTTGCAAGGGTGAATGCTGAAAATTATCTATGCATATGTTTTGAAAATAAAAAGTTTTAATTAAAAAAAAAAATAGTGCTTAAACTGAGTTTGGGAAAAAACAAGAAGGGGATATAACAAGAAGGGGCATTCTAAATACAGAAGGCAATTAGTGCAAATGCAGATACCAACTCAGAAATAAACATTCATTAAGCATCTGCTGTGTGCCAGGCACAGCGTTAAGGGCTAAGGATATGAAAGAAAATATGACCCTGCCCTCAAGGAGTTTATAATCTAATGGGGGAGACAACATACAAATCTATTCAAAGTAAGCTATGTGCTGAGATGTGATAGCATATGACAAAAAAAAAAAAAAAAAAGCAATGAAGTAAGCTTGGTGAGACCATGGAATTTGGGAAATAAAGAAATGTTTATCAAGGCTGGAAAGTGAGGCTTTGGTTAAGCCATGAAAGACTTTAAATGCACAGCAGGGGAGTTTATTGCTTTTCTTAGGGGAAAGGGCATGTCGTTATAAGTTATTCAAAAAGGATCAAATTGGCATTTTAGGAGAATTAGACCACCCTGAGTTCCTATAATGAACTCCCTCCATCACCTCCACTGGTTAAAATTCTTGTCTTTCTTCACAGCTCAGCTCAGGAAACCCCAGCTCAAGAAGCCTTCATTCCCAGAGGCCATGCAGCTGAGAGCATTTCCTCTTACAGCATTCTACTGAGCTTTGGCAGCACTGCTCTACCTGCTATTATGCTTATCTATGTAAATACCACAGCCTTCCAAGCCCACTGGCAACTTTTTGAGGGGGAGGATTACACTGATTTTATCTTTGTTATACCCAGTCTTTATAACAATGCTTAGTCATTTTGCACACTGTCTTAACAAATACTTATAGAATTTAAGAAAGACCATTAAAATAAGACAGATAAAATTAAGCAAAATTATCAAACCACAGACATACCAGAAACTAGGTATAAGAATAAACAAAAGTTAGGAAGGAAGAAACTTGAGTTAGATTAATCAACATGCTAATATTAATATAAATAAATAGGAGTAACTTAGATGTCATATACAAGGCTTATCATATGAAAAAGGAATTGTAATTTTAGGATCCAGAATGCTAGATCAATATGGGGAAGTTATAAAACAGAAAATTTTGGGTCAGAATAGAGCATAAATAATTAAAAAAAAAAGGGGGGGGTAAAGATCCCATATGTGCAAAAAAAAAAAATTAGCTGCTCTTTTTCTAGTGGCAAAGAATTGGAAAATGGAATAGATGCCCTTCAGGTGGGGGAATGGCTAAATAAATTAGGGTACATGAATAGAATGGAATATTATTGTTCTATAAGAAATTAGGAACAGACTGGTTTCAGAAAAGCCTGGAAAGACAGACATGAACTAATTCAAATGAAGTGAGAAGAATCAGGAGAACATTATCCACAGTAATAGTAATATTATGTAATGATCAACAGTGATGGACTTGGCTCTTTTTAATGAGGTTATTCAAGTTGACTCCAGTAAAATTTTAATGGAAAGTGCCATCCATATCCAGAGAGAGAATGATAGAGACTGAATGCAGATCAAAGCATAATATTTTCATCTTTTTGTTTATTTTTTTTCTTTTTATGGTTTATTTTTTTTCCTTTTGGTCCGATTTTTCTTGGACAACATGACAAATATGGAAATATATTCTAAAAGACTGCCCATATTTAACCTTTATCAGATTGCTTTCTGTCTTGGGGAGGAGTAAGTAAGGGAAGGAGGGTAAAACATTTGGAACTCAAAAATTTTACAAAAATTTATGCTAAAAACTATATACGTATTTAGGGAAAGAAGATACTATGGGGGAAAAAAAAAAGATAAAAGAAAGAAAATATCATAAAAAAAAAAATCTAAAACTATCCAAGAGAGGAACAGGCCACCTTGAACATTAGTAGGTTTCTTCTCATTTGATGTCATCGAGTGAAGGCTTAATGACCACTTGTCACGTATGTCATAGATAGGAGTGTTTTCTGGGTAGTGATTGCCCTGGATGGTCTCTAAGGTGTTCAAAATCTGAAATCCTTGATACTCTGAAATAAGACATTTCTAAATAACTTGTTGTATCCTGCCACTACATTATACTCTTCTTGAAGGCAGGGAATATCCGATTTTTATATTTATATCTCAAGTGCCTAGCCACAGTGACTGGAAAATAGAAGCTGTTTTAAAATACTTGTTCAATTGGCAATTGACATAATCATGGTGAAATTTGGATGAAATTCATATAAAATGGAAATTGAAAAATTAGTGTGGCAAGTTTAATAATGAAAATGTGTTAAGGAGGCTTGAAAACTGGCGGAGAAGCCTGGAGACTAACTGCCCCTGCCCCCGCCCCTCCCTCCCCCCCACCTCTCTCTCTCTCTTTATATATATATATCTCCAGTTCTGCCCCTAGCTAGCTGTCTGATTTTATACTAAAGTCATATCTCATCTCTGGGACTCAGTTATCTTAGCTATAAGAAAGAGAATTAAGTCAACTCTAAGGACCCTTCAAGTTCTAAGAGGCTACAATTCTGTTTACTGTAACTAAGGGCAGCATAGTGCTTAAAGCACTGGCCCTGCAGTCAAGATTACCTGAGTTCAAATCTGCCCTCAGATATGTACTAGATATGTGACAAGTCATTTAATCCTGATTGCCTTCTCCCACCCCCAAAAAAGTGTGTATTGTAACAAGCCCATATAACAATTAATGGACATAGTGACAATATGGAAAAAATGCTGTTGACAAAAAAAAAATAAAAATGCTGGAAAACAGTCATGAGTTTTAATGGAGTAAATAGTCAGTGTAGTGTTCTAGCCCTAAGAAGATGTATTAGGGGAAAGTATAAGCCCTGACTCCTAAAAGAATAGAAAACTTTTTAATATATTGGGTGGGGAGAAAACATAATCAACACATACATACAAATTAGTGTTGTACCCTTCAAAGTACTCACCTTCAGAGGCTATATAGTTGCTACAAGTATACTAGTGTCATTAACAACACAACCTATGTTTGCTGGATTGAATATCTTTTGGGGCAATAAATAAGTCATTTTCTGGGAGGAATTAATTGTAATTCTTGAGAGAAAAGTTTTTTAGAGACAAGTTTGTTAGGATAAGTGATTAAGTTCTAAATCAAAAATAAAGCATTTTATTATGAATTAATGTAGCTGATTTTCATTTGATGTTAAACTAGCTATAAGAACAACTTATAAGGCTTCTTAAGAGAGAAACAATACTTTGACAATGAAGTCAAAAGATCTAGGTTCAAATCTTCTATCTGATGAGCAAAAAAAAAAAAAAAACAAAAAGGCCACTTAAGTTTCCTATTGCTCATTTTTATCATTTATTTTAGATGAAGTGATTGGAAGGACATTCACAGGCCACTAGGTCCATCTCTATCTGACTCCTTTGCTAAATAAGTAGAGGTCATGGGTTCGTAGATTTGAGCTGGAATAGACCTTAAAGGCCATCTACTACAACTCTCTTAAGGAGGAAAATGACAACCAAAGACATTGGTAGAATGGCTTGCCAAATGTCTCCTAGGCAGTAAGTGATGACATGCAATTGCATAGCTCCCAAGGGGATCCGGAACTTGATGCCAGATCTTGCCATAATTCTACACTCTCCATTTTACTATGTTGCCTCTCCAAACTAATGTAGGATAAACCACACAATTGAATGATTGCCCATAGGAGGTCAAATCTAGCCTGAGACACTTAGTAGTTGTATGACTCTAGGCAAGTTACTTCACCTTATTTGCTTCAGTTTATTCATCTATAAAATGAGCTGGAGAAAGAAATGGCAAAGCTCTCCAGTATCACTGCCAAGAAAACCCCAAATGTGGGTCATGGATAGTTGGACATGACTGAACAACAAAGATTACATAGGTGGTTAGCAGTAGAATAGGCATTCAAAGCTCTAAATCTGATGCTCTTTCCGGAAACAAATACTATATATGGGTTGGTACCAAAAATAAAATTACAAACAGCCTTGAAAATTACTGAGACAGAAACCTACTTCAAAGCTATATATTTTATATTCTTAAAAATGGCCACAGTATTGTAACTAGAATGATGAAAATCACAAAATTCTTCCTTTATCCTTTTACCATCTTCCTACTTCCCTAAATAGACTAGTGCTACATACTCCAAAAAAGATAAATTATTCTTTAACACTCTTATAATTCTTGGGACTGAGGAGTGTTAATTACTATCCAGAAACTCAGTGCATAATGAAGCTATGGAATGTATATATTTCAAAGCCCAATGTTTCAGTGCTTTATAAATCAATGTATATTTTTCCACAAGAATATGGATCAAAAAAACCATTTGTGATTTGAATAGTTGGAAATTATTTTTTGTTTGCTTTGTTGCACAAGTAGTGGCCATGCATATTTTGTTCCCTCTCTAAAACTGAGGTTCAAGATCTCAAAGACATCAGAATTTATTTATTTGTAGGTTAGGTTAAAAAAATTTTTTACAAGGATCAATTCTAAAATGTTTAGAATACTCTGAAAAGCAGAACATCTGCTCTGAGATGGCTCTAGGGCTGATTTCACCAACAAGGCAGCCTAGGCTTCATAAGCCCACCTTCATTAGATAGAGTCACAGAAAGTGATGAGATTACAGAGGTATTTCAAGGCGCATAACTGACTGGGGAAGCACACAACTTGGAAGCACAGACAGGCTCTTGGGAGCTGCAGCTTTGGTGTGTTTGGACGTGTGTGTGTTTTATTTCTAAAACAAATCAAGAGTTGAGTTAAAATACTTTCTTCTCTGCTTCTAAGACTTAACTTGCCATTAGGCCCTGTGCCAGCTAATAATTTTGCACTATCAGAAATTCAATACTGATGAACCTCGCAATTTATGTAGACAGCTCATCTGGAATAAATCTTTATCATCATAATGCACAGTGATATCAGGAGATTTGGATTCTAATCCTCTGGACACTTTCCTGTATTTTTTTCTGTCCCTGTTTTTCTCCCATCTCCATTCTTCCCACCCCCATCCCCTATATGCCTGTATTCAATTGATTTTTATTTAAGAGAAACCTTTACCAGCTTCGCAAATAACTGTTTTTGTCCTTTGAATTGTTATTCCTGCAGCACATTCTTGATTCTTGGTACTTTTGTTGTACACAGTCATTTTCACTAGGGAGAGGCTCCTCTCTAGGCCCTCTTAAAGTTTCTCAATCTTATAGTAACAGACATTTTGTAGCTTCCCAGTGGACAAGCTTAGGCAAATCTGAGTTATATTACCTACCTTTGATTTATTTATAATCATTTTACTCTTATTCAAATAAAATATATTTAAAGGCTTGTTTTCCCAGCTCAAAAAACACAAGGTTACCAAACTCCTCCAAAAACAATTAGTCACATTTTTCATTACTTCTCACTTGGGTGTCAAGATCCAGGGATTGCTACCTTGTAGATTGTATGCTTTTTAAGGAATATTTTTAGGTGGTAAAGATTGACTAAAACAGAACCATCCATACATGCAGTCATAACAATAATATAAGTGATCAAAATTTTTTAAAGACAATATTATTTGGATCAAATGCAATCACTAATGGCTGTTCCAAAGGATTGATGTTAGAGCATACCAAAATCCTTTAGTAGAGAGTTGGTGAACTACAAATCTGGAATATGACACACTATGTTATTTGTAGTCACTGTTAAAAAAAGATTTTGTTTAATCATATGTCTTTAAATCCCAGTGCTGGAGAATAAGTTTGGGAGTTTGGGAGATCCTTTGAGTTCAGAAGTTCTAAGCTGCCATCAGGCTTAATACAACCTGGTGACCATAATAAGTCTAGCACCAATATGGTAAGCTCCCCTAGTAAAGAGGAGCCTGTGAGTGACCATAATGCTCCTAACCAGGCAAAATTGTGAGACCCAATCTCAAAATAAAACAAAACTGTTAGCTTCCCTTCCCCTTCCCTCCCCTGCTTGTCCCTCAATAGACATTTAAACAACATAGCCCACTAAAAGGAGATATTCATAAGTAATTATATTTAAAGGGCCACTAATAAAAGACATAACAAAGAAATGGACTATTATGAAATACAGCAATAGAAGTTCATTTATAGTTTGCAAGTTGAGATTAATTTAGCAGAATAGAAATAATGCAATTTATTAATACCTTTTTGTATACCTTTTTTGAGTGGATACCTATCAATTTGGCTGAATAAGTTAGGATATATGAATGTAATGGAGTATTATTATTCTATGAGAAATGAGAAGACTGATTTCAGAAAAGCCAGGAAAGACATGAACTGATGTTGAGTTAAGTTAGCAGAACCAGAATATTGTACATAGTAACAGCAAGATTATGTGATGATCAACTATAATAGACAACTCTTCTCAGCAAAAGTGATAACACAAAGAATGTGTGATGGAAAATGCCATACATATCCAGAGAAAGAATTATGGAGATTGAAAGCATATTATTTCCATGTTACATTTTTGTTTGCTTTTTCTTTCTCATGAGTTTCCCTTTTGTTCTGATTTTTCTTTCACAACATGACAAATATGGAAATATGTTTAAAAGTACTGCACATGTATAATCTATATTAGATTGCTTGCTGTCTTGGGGAAGGAGAAGTGAGGGAGTAAAAGAGAAAAATTTGGAACTAAAAATCTTACAAAAATCAATGTTGAAAATTATCTTTACAGGTAATTGAAAAAATAAAATATTATTGAAGAAAAAAAAGTCTTCCCTGATCTCTCAGCTATACATAATATCTTTGGCTTTTGGAATCCTTATTGAACTGTATAATTATCTCACTAAAATTTCATATTCTGTGCCCCATTTTAGTTACTAGTATGCAGGATGCTTTTCCAGCGAAATTAAACTCCATGAAAGCAGGGCTTGTTTCCTTTTTGGTCTGCCCCTTAAAAGGACCTCAACAAATATCTGCTGAACAAATGGTTATAATAAGACCTAAAGTCAAGGAACAAATATTTAATGGGACAAGAAAATTTTCTATTCTATTTCCCCTAAGTTACAAATTTAACGAAGTCAGTATTCTTAAAATATAGAGCAGGCCATTTACTATAAATTAATAGTTTCATCTCCTAGCATTGAAGAAAAAAAAAGAACACCAGTATCATGGGCTGGTGATGATTTTGCTGTACTGTTTTTAGACTCCTAGATAATGAAACTGGAAATGATTCAGTGTAGATTCTTAGACAAGTGGCTTCCAGCAAAAGGTCACTGATCACATACTAGTATTTTTATTTGCTATTGTCTAAATACTATATCCATAAAGTAACTATCGTCTTTCAAATCATCCTTTTAAGTGTTAGAAAAGATTTCCTGGCCCACAGTCAAATCAACACTACCTACAGCAACCAAGCTATATTTTCTCCCAGAAAAGCAGCTGACCTTTTAAACCTGTTGGGGAATATAATGGAATCTATTCATGTAATGCTGAAAGCAAGTGATTGTTAGAGGAGAAAAAGTCACAATTCTCTCCAAAAATACCCTCAGTGCCAGTTGAAGAAATTAGTCCATTTATTGTTGTTGTTTAATCACTTTTGATTAGGTCCAACTCTTTGTGACTCCATTTAGGGGTTTCTTGGCAAATATACTGGTACAATTTGCCATTTCCTTCTCCAGTTCATTTTATAAATGAGGAAACTGAGGCAGACAGAGTGAAGTGATTTGCCCAAGGTCACACAATTAATAAGTGTCTGAACATGGATTTGAACTCAGGAAGATGAGTCTTCCTGGCTCTAAACCTGGTTTAGCATTCTACTGTACTCTTTGGCTACCCAAGTTAATCTGAACTGAGACACAAAAAACTGAGGGGAGGAAGATATTGAATAATATACAATATAAAGACAGAATGACTCTGAGACCATTGATAGCTCTGAAAGAGATCACCTTGTCCAATTCATTCTTTTAACAAGATAAGATAAATGCCCTACTATGAGATCTCCTTATAATAAGACCATTTGAACATTTCAGAAATTAAGCTGAAGGGAGTGGGAGGAAAAAGAAAGGAAAAGAGGAAATCTAGAAGGACTCAGGTCACAATGAATCCTAATCTACAGTAAATACAGAAAACTGAAGTTTTCATTTGCAAACCCAAAGGAGGTCAAGGACAGAGGGAAAGGACTCATATGTACAAGAATATTTATAGCAGCACTTTTCATTGTAACAAAGAACTGGGGACAAAACTGGTGTCCCTCAGCTGGGAAATGGCCATGATATATGGAAGTAATGTAATATTGCTGTGCCCTAAGAAATGAAGAATTCAGAGAAACATGAAAAGACTTAAATGAACTCATAGAGATTGAAATGTACTGAATCATAGGAAACATTTACATGATGATCACAGTATTATAAAATAAAACAAATTAGAAAGATTTAAGAAGTCTGTTCAAAGCAGTGAATAATTGTGACTTCTGAGAACTAATGAGAAAGCACGTCAGATACCTCAAGAAGAAGTAGTAATAGACTGGAAGTGCAAAATGAAATATATTCTTTCAGATTTGGCCAAAGTGCTGATTTGTTTTGATTACTAGTGATGAAATGTAAAACAAGCATAAAAAAAAAAAAATCTTTTCAAATATGCAGAAGAAAATAAAAAAAATAAAAAGGGTCTTAGAGCAAATTTGATAAATACTAAATAACAAATTTGGTATTTAGGATTTAGTAAATGCTAAATTGAATATATACTTTAAAAACTATGTCCTCTTTCTTGTTCTCTTATACTAAAATGTTTCTGTTGACTGATTATTAAATTTATAAGAAAAAGAAATTTAAAAAAATAAAGTGGACGAGTCATACAAGATGAATAGTTGTACCATCAATGGAAGCAATATTCTTATTGATGAAATCATAGATCTGTAAGATCATCAATCTAAACCTGACAGGAATTTCAGAAACCAGTTTGGTCCAAGTCCTCATTTTGTAAGGAAAATAAGGCCCAGGAATGTTAAATAATTTGCCTAAAGTCACATACATGTGATAAGTACTAGAGGGTATTCAAACTTATGTCCCCTGACTCTAAAGTCATTACATTTTCCATTAAATCATGATACTTCTTATCAAATTATAGAAGAAAAGAAAGGTTATTGGGTGACTTAGGGGCAAAAAACCTTAGAAAATTTCAGAGCTATTTCTTCTCTCTCCCCAAAACATAACAAAACTTCCATAAAGTCAAGGAGAATGGTAAGATCAATGGCATGTAGCCAGGAGTGCAATAGGAAGGACACATGTGTGTTTAATGAATAAAGAGCAAACACAAACTTGAATTTCCTTTAATAAGGATATGTCACACCCAGAAAAAAATTTTAATGAGAATTCTGTACACACAGACACACACACACACACACACACACAACCACACCCCATGGCACACTCAAATATCAGCAATCCTCCCTCTCCCCAACGTAGATAGGCTTATAAATGCCTACTCACTTTTGGAGCTGACGTATCCACTAGTCTCTGCCGATGCCGGGCTGAGCTGAAATGGCTCTTCGGAGGCTGCCCTTCCTGACAGTGAATGGAAAGGGGGGAAATGAACAGGAGAAAGGAAGAGGAGAAGGTGGGACGTGAGGTGATGGAAAAATGGCCAAAAAAGGGAGAGGGAGAGTGTTTAACTGTACTTTAGTAGTTATCTAACTAAAACTTTATAAACATACACAAAGTACATTTGGTATTCTCCCAATAAATACATATGCTACAGATATTCAATTAAATTGATTTTCCTATAGCCATGCATGTGTATTTTACAGCTATGAAATGTCAGAATTGAGATATTTCTCTTTCCATTAGAATTCCAGAGGTTATAGTTTCATAGGACCTTCTTTGTGATTTCATTATCTGATATTTTAGATTTCACTTTTAATGTTGATAAAGGGGAAACCAGTAGGAGAGTGGGGGGAGTGAAGGGTAATTTTTTCTATAAACTCCATTAATTCAATTATACCTCAATATATGGAAATTCCATCCTTCTTCTTATCATAATAGAAGGCATGTCTCAGATTAGCAGTGCTCCTCCCCCATCACATTTCATTGGAATAACAGAATTCCAGAATTCCTCCCAACCTTGAAACCACCTTTGCCTGAGAAGTTCTGCACTGACTCATCTAAGATGCATCCCTGATGATTCTCTGGCAATCACCAAAAAGTCTGACCCCTGATGTTCTGAAAGTCCAGGGGGAAAAAAAGAGCAACTGATAATCTTACATAGTAATTTTGTTCTAGTGCTCAAAAGAGATAAATCTACCCTCAGGCACACACCTTAAAGTACTCTGAAGGTAGATTTTTCCTGCTCAATACAAGTCCCATTTGAAAGGGGAAGATTTGGGCTAGGATTTTAAAAAATGGACATAGCTCTACTACTCTAACCTCCTGAGAAACCTACAAGCCAAATTAAATACAAACACTTATTAAACACATACTAGGCACAAGGCCCTGCTGTAGACATTAGGGATGCTTCAAAGAAAGTAAGTAGGATTCCTATCCCCAGTGTCTGACAGCATAAACATTCATGGACATTGAGGTCAGGGGCAGTGTGAGCTCCCCACCCGTATGATCGTATGATCTTTTGACAGAATAAAAGGCAACACCAGACATAAAATTCCTGGAGAATTGCAAACAGTGATCAGTTATTACTTGGTCATCTCTACTTAATAGGAGGAAGATGTGAAAGGAACATCTTGCTAGTAAAATACAGAATATCAGCTTTTTTTTTTCCCCTCTACAAGGATAACAGTAATATTACTTTAAGACATATATCAGTCATATCTACTTGAATTGTCAGAAATATTTGTGACCACAAGGATAACTACCTTACATAAATGAAATGTCATAAAAGGCAAACTACAAGTAAATATCCCCTCTAGTAACTGACAGGTCAACATGCTCCCCCCTGCTTTTTCTTTTTCTTTCTTTTGAAAGATATAAGGAAATAGTCTTTAGATTTTTATCTATTCTAAAAAATATCCCAGAGCTTTAATATGAAAAATCATATTTAGAATTTTATTGGATCTCGTGCTACAGAATTAATTGTTCTTTGCCTTTTTCTTTCTTATTAGTTCATTGTGGGGTTTACCCTTCTTTGTAGTCCTACTGATTTTAAAAGTGCTTGTTGACTACCTGAATTGTCCCTCTTTCTCATTCTTCAGTCTTTCCCTAACCCACTATCCCTCACCACCGCCTTCTCATTCTCTCCCAGCAATTTCAGTTATCACCTTTAAACAGAGGGAAATCTGAAACAATACATTTTTCCTTAAATTTCAGATCTGCATATCTAGTTGCTTACAGGATATTTCCCCTCAGAAGTCCTTCTAGTATTCCAAGCTCAACATATATAAAATCAAGCTTTTTGTTCCCCAACTCCCCAATAATTTGCTTATCTTTAGCATTTCTCTATTTCTGTGGATGACACATTTCACCCAATCTATGGGGTTTGAAATATTGATGCTATCTTATTCTTCCTTTTCTCATCTTATATACTTATACCTCATCTTATATACTTCCCAACTTTCCACATCCCTGTTCTTTTCTTCCTCCACCATCTTTTATATGTTTTTCCTGGATCTCCATCCTCATTCCCTCCTGTCTTAGCCCAGGCCCATATATTTACTCATCTGAACTATAATAGGACACAGTAGACTTTCTGCACCTTTACTCTTATCTCTCCAATTTATCCTTCATGTTGGCACTAATTAATCTTATTTAATCACAGATTTCACTAGATTTCTCTTTTGCATTTGATAGGAAATATCCCTTCCTAAAGTAAAATAATTGGCTAGCCAGGAGATTTTCAATATTTTTTTTTTTCAAGCATGTTAAGCAAGCAAAACATTTTTTTTTCCTCTGTCATTCTCCAAAGATGTACCACAAATGAATTATGCTATTTCTACCTCACCCCTTAAAAAACTGTTCTAATCACATGTAAACAAATAATTATCCTCACTGATCCAAATGGGAAGAAAGCTGTGGATTGTGATTCCATATGGAATCATTACAACTGATTTGAATGTTCTAAACCATAATAAGGAAACATCATCAGTATAAACAATGCCAGATTCTCCCACTCACCAGGAAAAAAATTAATCACAGAGTTAAATATACATTTACAGTCAACATGCGAATTAACTCAATTCCAGGCCTGTATTTTACAGCTCTTGTTCTAACACCAAGGTAAAAACAGTTGTTGGTTGTTTTTTGTTTTTTTTTTTTACATTAGCTAATTGTATCCTGAACTCAGCAGGAGGCACATGTCGCTGTTAAATCTCATACCTAAAATCACAGCCATAATATATTTGTCCACCCCCACCCCCCATTGATAGAAAACTGGTGAAAAGACATCTCCTTCAAGAGACTAAATAGGCTTTTGAATTTTTATTCTCTCTTTCATCTCATTTGTTATTAAGCTCAATGAATCTTGAACACCAGTTACACAAGATTAACAAATGGGTCTATAAAATAATCAATGTATTTACGCAAAGACTTAAGCAATACATCTTAATAGAAACTAAGGGGCAATCTGGAAGATTAGAGCTATTTTAATGAATTCCATATAGAAATAAAATGACAATCTGGGCAATCAGAACAAGTTTTTTTTTTTTCTTTCAGTGTAGAACCTTATTTCAAAAGCTTAATCTAAAATTTATTTTTAATAAAATATAGTAATGCTGAAATCAATTATTTAAAGAAACTTGAATTTCTTATTCTCCAGTTTTATGATATCTCAGTTGCAATATACTTGTCAACAGGTCACTTTTAGATTGGGGAAGGGGCCACGGGTTTGAAGAGAAGGAAAAACATAGAACACGTGAATACTCAGAGTTCAATGTAATTGAAAATCACTTCAGCAAAGTTAAATTGATAACTGAACAAAGGTAAATATGCTAGTCAGAAAGCACAGTATTTCCTACTGTGTTTTTTCTCTTCCTTCTTTTTTCTTGTACAAATTTCCACATTAAGTTCGATCCACAGTTGGATAATCCAATAAGCAGAACTATGTTTATGCTGAAGAATCCCCAAAGTAATGTCTAGAATTTCAAAGATATAAGGGATGAACCTATAATTAACATCTTATAGTCAGAGAAACCGTCTTATAATATGCCCTGTAGTACATAAGCTGATGTGATGACAGAATGAATGAATGAGACTACTATCAATAGTACTGATATAATAGGGTACAGAAACTTCTGTGGCTGGTTAGATATACAGATCAAACCTATATATAAAGCCCATTTGTTTTTCCTTAAAACAATTTCAAGCTCATTGCTTCTACTTCCTCCCTAAATCTGTTAGAATACTTTTTTTTTTTTTTTTTTTTTTGCTGAGGCAATTGGGATTAAGTGAATTGCCCAGGATCACAAAGCCAGGGAGTATTAAGTGTTTGAGGCCTAATTTGAACTCATATCCTTCTGAATTCAGGGCTGATGCTCTATTCACTACACCAATTAGCTGCCCCCCTTAGAATAATTTTTGTGTGCATCTTCCTCATTCTGCTCCCCACACCATACTCTAAAGTTATAGATTAATAACTAGCATAATCATTTTAGGATCTTTCCTAAATGATGGTTTATTTTTTGTTTTCTTGGTTGAGACTTGTTATTTCATCAATATGAGGCAAACACTTAGTATAGAAAATCCTCTCCACTAATTCTCATTAATATTCATTCTCATTCTCTCTCTCTCTCTCTCTATATATATATATATATATATATATATATTTTCCAAGGGAATTTTCCAAGTCTTATCCTTTCTTCCTCTACTATCTTTAATATATGTTTCCTAGATCTCTACCCTGATTTTCATAGGTAGGTACACATATACACAGAGAGACAGACAGCTTCTTAGAGTTGCCTTAGGCACTGAACAATTAACTTGATTCTCCATGATTCCAATCAAAGTTTTGTTAACTCCAGATTCAGTAGACTTTCTACATCTGACACAAGATTGCTGGTTACTCTAGAACTTATCATGTTGGTCTGCCATTATGAGTAATCCAGCATGGTTTTGACTTAGTCTCAATTTGATCACTTGCCCTATTAGAATCTAGTAGATTCTGATCTAGAATCAGAATCAGAAGACTCCAACAATTCAAAAGATCAAAAGGAAGCATCTGTAGCATTTTAAAAGATTTTCCATTGTTTGAATTTTGTGTGCAACCAAATGAGTTAATGAGTTTAGTATGTACAACAGGCTAAGTACTATGCTATGTACTAGGGAGAGAAGTACAAAAAATAAAGCAATCCCTACTTGCAATGAATTTTCAATTTACTGGAAGAAATAACAAGGACATATGAAACAGATAAAGATATGTAGACACAAATAAACATATTTATAAATATACAACATATACAAATATACATATATCTGTGTGTATTTATATTTGTGTAACAAGGTAGTTTAATGGAAAGAGGAAAGGTACTAGTATTTGGGTGGCTCTCAAAACACTCCATTCAGACATGTATCTGGGCTATACCTTAAGGGAAGAAAAGAGGCTATGAAGTTGAAGGAAAAAGGGAGTTTGTTCCAAGCATGGGGGAAAATGTTAAAAATGGATAGTTCATAGGTATATTCTCATGACCATTTGGCAATATTTGCTTAAATTTTCAGATTAAAACTATGGGTTTGTCACTATATGATATCCAGAGGGTATTTATTAATCTGCCACTGGTCACATGCTCCAGAATGAGCAAGAAAATTATGTATTGTTGAGGTGATTCGTTTATTTACCTACAGCAAAATATAATTAGCTCACATCAATAATTGCTTCATTAAAAAGAATTTCTTTAGGAAAGTTAAAATACAGCATAGAAATCTATAAAGCTTGTCTTTAAATTACTTATTCATATGATGTCATGACAGGGCAGCAGTAGTTGATGCCCATCTAGTTAACAACTTATATTATATATATTGTATGTATATACACACACACTATACTTAAATATCCTTGTTACTTATTGTTATGTCCTGCTTTCTAGAGCCCCCAAGATGGGGTGACCAAACGTACTGTGCTTTCTAGAGCCCCACACCAGGGTGATTAAAATATACCATCTTAGTGGAGAAGTGATAAGACAAGACTCCTGAGGATGGTGGGAAAATGGAGTCTTTATTTCAGGGACTTTCCCTTTTTATATACCTTCATACCTTTATGTAACAAAAACACTGGGCACGCACCTAGTATAAACTTTGCATATAAGATCACATGAACAACTTGCTATTGTACGTAGTTTGCTACCTGCTATCACTCTTCCACCTGCTATTACTCTGTTTCAATCACAACACAGGTTGTCCCTGCCCCCTGGAGATGGGGAGCCGAACCAGACAGTTGTCATCAGGTTCCCTCTAGACTGAAAGGTCTTATACCTCACCCAGAGTTTCCCCACTGTCTGTGACCCTCTACAACTTATATACTACCTATATTATATATTTTATGCTATATGTATACTTATATTTAATATGTTCCCAATCTAATGACTAAACAATTTAACTATCAGATTACATATTTGCAAAGCTCTTTGCATAATGGCATATGGCAGGCACTTAATGCTCCTTTCCTTCTTTCCTACCTACATCCTAGGCTCTAAATCCTCTTCTTCCCTCAAACATTTTTTCTTTGCATTGTGCTTCAGCTGTCGGGAGAAAAAATACATTTTTTTTATTATGCAGACTCAACCAAAACCAATCTGCTATACTAATAGCCACTATTGAAAGAAGCAGATTCCAAGTAAATAAACAAGCTATTAGGCTGAGGACAGAAGTATCAACACAAAGACAAACTTTGCATTTAAAGAAGGTTAACTGATATTAACTGAATAGTGATTTCATGTCTATAATTCACTAAGATTTCTTCTGATAATTTGGAAGAGAAACATCTTCATACATAATTTAATTTTGTTTTCTTTTTTTTTCCCTGCAAGGCAATCATGATTAAGTGATTTGCCTAAGGTATCATACTGCTTGTGTCAAATGTCTAAGATCAAATTTGAACTCAAGTCCTCTTGACTCCAGGACTGGTGCTCTATCTGCTACATCACTCATGGCATTGTTTTCAAACAATAAATTATTCTCTAAGCTTGTAAATCAGATTACTCACTATTTCAGCCTTATTTTGCACTAAGATAGATCAATTACAAATTTCCTGATATACATAGAATTTAGTAGAGAACTCCAGATGATTGAAAAACCTAGTTCTTTTGATCACGTATTAGCAACCTAAATTCAAATATAATAGTCACTAGGAGAAGTTTTTAACTTTATATTCAAATCAGCCCATCATTCCCATTTTAGAAAGGAAAAAAAAAAATCCATTCTTAGACATATCCAATTTGGAGACATCAAGAAAAGGAATGAATAACACATAAAGGTCTATGTTAATGTTTCACATGCTTTTGGAATAATTCATACAATTCTATTATTAAACAATTGTAATTCTGAATTATTGGTAGAGAATTAGTAGTAACCTCTATAGTCACCTCCAAGAAATCCTTTTGTCTATATTTAGTATTATCTTTCCCCCTTCTGAATCTTATTAAATATCATATTTTAATAAAACCAAGATATTATAAACAGGAAAAAGTAGCTATTGAACACCAACAAATCAATTCAACAGTGAACTTCTATGGAAAAAAAAAATCAAGTACTTGAATATTATTGAATGACGTACATATCAATTCACAAGTCCATAAGATTTAACAATTAGCAAACACATAAAACAAATCAAAAGAAGGATCAGAAATGCTACCAAATGTTAAAATATGCCACCTGGGGCACAGAACACATTTTATAGTTATGAGACCACAGGCATCTGTTGTTGTAACCCACGGTTCTAATTACATTATAATTTGTGGAGATCTCCATAAGTCATAACTTGATAAAGATGAAAGGATCTCATTTAGCTTCACTTCCTTTCAAAGACTTAGCTTTTCAAATTCATTTTCATGACCTTCAGGCCTTGTGCTGGAAGCTTTGGAGAAGGGTACAGGAATACTAACCTAGCAGCTGAGAATCCTCAAAGATGCCCAGGAAACTGCAATTATCACAACCACATTGGATTATTTGTGGGAATGGGAGCTGTTGATGGATAGTGATTCAAAAAGACAGGCTCATATGAGAGAGGACACTGTCATTTAACAACAACAACAAAATTTAAATGACTTGTGGCTGATTTTTTTTTAAATGGGCATCATCAGTCACTAGGATGTTACTCAGTCAACAAGAATTTATTATTAGCCTACTATGTGTCAAGTACCCTCCTAACTGCTAGGAATAAAACAAAAGCAAAAACCAGGAACATACACTTTCAAATGGGTAACTACAAACAAGATAGATAGAAAGAAGAGAAGTATTTATTAAGCGCTTATTATGTCCCAGTCACCAGGTCCCATCATTAAGTGCTTTACAGATACCGTCTCATTTGATCCTCATAACGAGCAAGGAGGTAGATATTATTATGATCTTCATGTGGAAGAAATGGAAGCAGACAAATCCTTATGTTACTTCTCTAGGATTACACAATTAGTAAGTGTCTGAAACCAATTTGAATTCAAGTCTTACTGACTCTAAGTTTACTGTTCTATCTACTGAACCACCTAGCTGCTTCTGAATAAATTGGAAACAATCCACAAAGAAAAGGCATTAATGTTAAAAAGGGATCAGAAAAAGTTTCCTGAGAAAGTAGAGGGGAGTGGAAGAAGAGAACTAGTTTAGCTGGGAACTGAAGAAAGCCACAGAAGAAGGTGACAAGAAATGAAGAGAGAGAGAATTTAAGCCTGAGAGACAGTCAGTGAAAATGCACCCAACTGGGAGATGGAGTGGCTAGTGAGAACAACAGCAAGAGGTTTAGTGTCATTGGATCTCAAGGTAAATGAAGGGGAGGAAAATGTAAGGGCAATTATTTCTCACATGAGGAAATCATGTAAAAGATACCATTATTACTGATAAAGAGCTAGACTGGTTATATGGTAAAGGATCACCCTCCCACACTTTGGTTCCACTCACTATCCTAATAATTTCCTAGACCATAATTTCACTCCCCTTCCCCCAATCCCCACCTCCTCCATATGTCTTTTAGATGTATCCTCCAAGGACAATTAAAAACATGCAAGAATGACAAGTGCATAGAATGACAGGCTATGAATGGGCTGATTGTATACTAATAGAGAGAGTGTCCATATCAGAAACATAATGAATAGATTAAAATACTGAAGCATAAGTGTTTGATTTGCAAACAGTTGGCTGTATATAACTATACCATCATGATGGTAGATCAAAGCTAACAGGGTTCTACTTCATTCTTTCACATCTATTGTCTCGTATAAGACTACATGATAATTTTTTTATTAAAACTTTTTTTATTTTTCAAAACATAAGCGTAGACAATTCTTCAACATTGGCCTTTGCAAAACCTTATGTTCCAATTCCCACCCCCCATTCCCCCATGCCCTCCCCTAGATGGCAACTAGTCCAATATATATTAAACATGGTAGAAATATATGTTAAATCCAATATATGCATCCATATTTATACAATTATCGTGCTGCATAAAAAAAAATCAAATTAAACCAGAGAGAGAGAGAGAGAAGGAAGCAAAATAAAATGCAAGCAAACAACAACAAAAAAAATTAAAATGCTATGTTGTGAACCATACTCAGTCCCCATAGTTCTCTCTCTGGGTGTAGATGGCTCTCTTCATCACTGAAAAATGGGAACTGGTTTAAATCATCTTATTATTGAAGAGAGCCATGTCCATCAGAATTGATCTTCATATAATCTTGTTGCTGTGTACAATGATCTCCTGGTTTTGCTCATCTCACTTAGCATCAGTTCATACGAGTCTCTCCAGACCTCTCTGAAATCATCCTGCTGGTCATTTCTTATTCCATAACATTCATATACCACAACTTATTTAGCCATTCTCCAATTGATGGGCGGCCATTCAAGTTTCCAGTTTCTTGCCACTACAAAAAAGGCTACCACAAACATTTTTCCACATGTGGGTCCCTTTCCCTCCTTTAAGATCTCTTTGGGATATAAGCCCAGTAGAAATACTGCTGGGTCAAAGCGTATGTACAGTTTGATAACTTTTGGAGCATAATTCTAAAAAAATTGCTCTCCAGAATCTTTGGATCCATTACCTGGTAGCATTTTATAGTAACTTTGTCTTCACAGGCCCCTGTAATATCTATGATATTCTTTTAAACTTAGTATTTATATTGAAATTAATATATTGTTTAAAACATGTTCAAAATGTGGAATTTGACTGAAGTAGTGGAAGTCATAGCAATGACCCATTATAATTTTGCTCTAGCTCTAGCATCCACCTAAAATGATGAGAGATAAAATTCTATGTTTAATGTAAATTTGGTATTATAGACATAATAAATCGATAATTGATTTTTAGGTGCCTACTAAACCCAGGATACCCATGCTAGACAGAATTTAAAGACAAAAATATAACAATGCCTACCCTCAAAGAGTTTATGTTCTCCTAGAAGCCTAGGGTTCACAAATAAGTAAATACATGATAAAAATATTATTAGAGAGGTGGACACATAAGGAGGGGAAATGAACCCTCTAATTGAGAGAAAAAATTTAAAACCAGTTCCTGACTTAGACCATGAATGGAGAAAATAGGAATAGGTGGTACAGTAGATAGAATGCCAGGCCTGGAGTCAGAAACACTTGTTTTCCTAAGTTCAAATATGGCCTCAGATACTTCCCAGCTGGATCCCTCCATTTAAGTTACTTAACTCTACTTGCCTTGGTTTTCTCATTTGTCAAATGAGCTGGAGAAGGAAATGGCAAATCATTCCATTATCTCTGTTCACAAAACCCTAAATGGAATCACAAAGAGTTGGACATAACTGGAAAATAATAAAACAATTCTTAATTCTTGGAGTCCAAAAAAACTTTATATTATGCTGATTTTGCATAGAATGATTAAAGAAACTCATACTCAGGCTACTTAAAAACTGATGCTAGTCAAATTCTCTTTAAATTAAGAAAATAAACAGAGAATTAAAATTTCTGAAGAAAAAAAGAAAAAAGACAATTTGAATAGTAGCTTAAAAGCTGAAAGATACTAAGGATACCTTTTTACAAGTAAATTAATTTTTCCCTACTTCATAATCACTGTAATTTTCGAGAAATGTCATAACATCTGTTTTAGAAATCAAACAGTTGTATCACAACTGAGATATGCTTTATTTTTTAAAGTTTACTGCTAACTTTAGAAAAATGTGTGGGTCCTATATTATGTTAAAACCACCATTAAATTATATTTTGTAAAGGCAGTTGAGAAGCTTACCTATTAATTCATATTAACAAATTTTATTTCAAATATCATTTAACATTTTATTATAGAAGATAATTTTATAGCTCTAATTACTAGCTTTAGCTTTCAAAAGAAAGAATGATTATATCCTTACTTGTTAAATCTCTTAAACCAGTTCAATTTAATTTTGAAAAAAAAAATTATATGATATAACCTCACACACTTCTTTAAAAATGAAATAAATTACAGAGAACCCAATACTCAAAAGGGAAATCTCATATATATATATTTTTAAAGTAAATCAATTTTGAACCTGACATAAAAATTTAAATACAGCTTCAAGTTTTACCCAAAGCAAATTATTGCAAACAAGTAATAAGAACCTGGATAATTAGACTCCAATGGCATTAAATTAAGCAAGGGACTTAGTAGACACTCCCTAAAAGATGCTTTGATTGATTGCATTGACTCAGGGAGCTACAAGGAGAATATCCAGAGATCCCAGAATCTAGTGGGCAGATCTCTTCAGGGCACTGGAGAAATGTAACTTTTGCTTCAAAAGTTGAACAAGTTACTAGTGAATATCTCAGTCCCATCAAAATTACTCATTCTATGTAAATCTTCCATGATGGTTCCATCCAGAACTTTCTTGGGTACTTCAAGCACTTCAAGAATACTAGTACAATCCTGGATCTGTCCATTTGTTCTAGTACACAATTGTTACATCATCAATTCAATAAATTGTCTATATTTCTTGTTTATTTGTTTGTTTGTGTTTTAATTATAGCTTTTTATTTACAAGTTATATGCATGGGTAATTTTACAGCATTGACAATTGCCAAACCTTTTGTTCCAATTTTCTCCTTCCTCCCTCTCCCATCCCCTCCCCCAGATGGCAGGTTGACCAATACATATTAAATATGTTAATGTATAAATTAAATACAATATAAGTATACATGTCCAAACAGTTATTTTGCTGTACAAAAAGAATCAGACTTTGAAATAGTATACTATTAGCCTGTGAAGGAAATCTAAAATGCAGGTGGACAAAAATATAGGAATTGGGAATTCTATGTAATGGTTCATAGTCATCTCCCAGAGTTCTTTCGCTGGGTGTAGCTGGTTCAATTCATTACTGCTTTATTAGAGCTGATTTGGTTCATCTCATTGCTGAAGATGGTCACGTCCATCAGAATTGATCATCATATAGTATTGTTGTTGAAGTATATAATGATCTCCTGGTCCTGCTCATTTCATTCAGCATCAGTTCATGTAAGTCTCTCCAGGCCTTTCTGAAATCATCCTGCTGGTCATTTCTTACAGATTGGTTTTGTTTTTAAAATAAGTATTATTCCCATAAGGCATTGAGGTTTGCCCTTACAATAATCATAAAATGTTAATACCCTTAAAGAGTTTCTATAGGGGAAGGACAGATCAAATGACTGGATTAAAGGGAAAAGGGGTAAAGACACAACACCTATATGAATAAATATAATACAAGAAAAATTAAGGGAGGAGAACATTAGCAACTGGTGGGGTAGGATTCAAATTGGGAAATTTTCCTAGAAGAGGCAAAATTTAAGCTGATAACAGTATTATAGATTTAGAACTTGAAGGCATCTTATTCATTTAGTAGATGAGGAAACAGACACAATGATTAAATTATCTGCCTATGGTCACAAGGCTAATAAATGTCTGAGGGAGAATTTGAACCTGGAACCTCAGACTCTACACTCAAAGTTTTTAATCTTTAAGGACATGAAAGTTGAGAGGAGAGCTCTTTCTGCTTAAGGGGAAGGGATGGTTTGTTCAAAATGAGCAGCACTTAGGGAATGAAATGTCAAATTAGTTAGTTATCAATGTAGTTTGGCCAGAATGTAGTTTTAGTAAAGAAGGCAAGAAAAGTGGTGTTAACCATATTGTAGGAGACTTTAAATGTGAGTGAAGTAGGTTTTTTTTTTTTTCCCCTCATCTCATAGTTAATGTGAAACCATTGAAGCTCTTTGAGTGGAGGGGGAGGGGCACAGAGAGGGGGAGAAGGCAGGGGAGAGAACAGAGTTGGTTCTATGCCTCCACAATTATTTTGGGAGCCTTTCAGGGAATGGAGAGAGATTGGAAGCAGGGGACCTAAAGGGAAGTTTTTATAATCATCCAAATGAGATGTTTAAGGATCTTTAAACAAAAGACAAAGTAGTGGCCATGGGAAAGAGAAAGAGACAAATGGGAGAGATACTATGAAAGTAAAAATCAGCAAGATTTTGCAACTGATTAGCTCTTGCGCAGGAAGAGAGAAGAGGGAGGAAGGAAGAGGAAAGAATTGGAGATAACTTTGTGATTACAACCCTGGGTGAATTTAGGGATGTCAAGCACTCAAAAGGAACTTGAGGAAAGATAAGTTTCTTTATGAAGAGAAAATAATAAGTCCATATTTAGACATGTTGGAGTTTGAAGGACCTAGAAAACAATATACATACATATATAAACACATTTATATACATATAAAGATTTGAAGGATTATTTATATATACATATATATATAATATGTATAATCACATGTCCATGTATACATGTGTATACATATACATATATATATATATATATATATATAAAACAGAAAGAGAGACATAGAAAGGAAAGAGAAGATGGGCAGAGACAAAGAGATGTAGACATATATACAGAGGGAAAGATTGATCCTTCTTGCAAACAGCTTAAATCAACTTAAACAGCATTAATATAAAGTGGATAAATACAAAAAAGGGTTTAACATTAGCAAAGAGACAAAGGGGAAAGAATGAAGGGAGAACAAATATTTATTATATATCTATGCGGAGACACAATGCTAAGCATTTCACAAATATTATCTTAACTCAAACACTGCTATTGCTATCCCCATTTTACAGAAAAGGAAACTGAGGTAGATAGCAGTTAAATGATTTGTCTAGGATCACTATGTTAGGAAATACCCTGGGATCTAAAGTCAGATTTTTCTGTCTCCAAGTCCAGTGCTCTAACTACTGTGCCACCTAACTGTTTTTATGGAAATCTCATTTAGCTTCTCTGAACTTCAAACAATTCTAAGACTTAATCAAGAAGAGTAAGCTGAAGTTCCCACATGGACTACATCACAGATATGAAATCACAGATTTCTGACATGTGTTTGATTTTAACTGTGAGGAATTATTGAGTCAAATATTCCATAAACTCAGAGTCAAAGTCAATACCCTAAACATATGGACTACTAAAAGACTGATATAACACAGAGAACTTGGAACAGACAACAGTTGGGTCTATCCTTCAGAATCAACATCACCAAAAGGGTGGGTGGTAACTTCCTGAGTGTCATCAGAAGGAAAAGACATCTGGTACTTTTCTTACAGAGATATGAAATCAAGATAGAGTTAAATTCAGATCCTATTAAGAATTGAGGTTGTAATTAATTTTATGTTCAACCAAATTTATCAGGTATGCTTTCCCCAGTCTTTCACCAAAAATCTCTTTTCTCTCTCATTTTCTGCCTCACTTAAATCCAATTCATGCACAAGTTAAGACATCCTCCTGATGTCCTTTTTAAAAATGAAGGAAAAATAGCAACTCTCCCTCCCCTAATTTAATGCCGCAGTCACATTTTAGTTTGTGGATCATATTATAGCCATTATCGAGGGTTTTCCCATCAGTGTTTACACTTCTCCAGCCATGGTGATAGTTAATGTGTGTATGTTTATGCATATGTATGTATATGTGTATATTTATATATGTATATGGATATATAGTAGCTTAATGAATCCCTATTGATTTCATTCTATATGTTTAAATATGAAACAAAGGAGACAGATGTCCAACAAAAACACAAATAAATAGCCCTTTATTCGGACTCTGTGAGAGTCAGCCTGCTGCACTTGAGTCACTTTAAATAAGGAATCAGACACTTACAAGCTGTGTATTCTTGTGTGTTCATGAACAAGTCTTTTCCCCTCATTTATAAAATAGGAAGCTATGTGGCTCAATAGAATACTGGGTCTGGAATTAGGAAGACTCATCTTCTTGAGTTCAAATCTTAACTCAGATACTTGCTAGTTGTATGACTCTCAGCAGTTCACTTTCCCCTATTTGCCTCCATTGCTCATCTATAAAATGTTCTGGAGAAGAAAATGCCAAACCACTCCAGTGTCTCTGCAAAAACAAAACAAAACCAAACCTGCATAGAGTCACAGAGAGTCAAATATAACTGACAATTGATTTAACAGCAACAAAAAATAAGGATAGAGCAGCTAGATGCTCAATGGATAGACCATTGAGTCTAGAGTCAGAAAGAATCACTCATTTCATGCTGAAAACTATTTTGTGCGTATTTGGAAAAATAAAATATTATTAAAAGAAACAAACAAAAAAGATACTTATTTCCCTGGGTTCAAATCTGGACTCCGACACTTAGTAGTTGTGTGACCCTAGGCAAGTCACCTAATTCTATTTTCCTCAATTTCCTCATCTATAAAATGAGCTGGAGAAGGAAATGGCAAATCACTCCAGTAGGTTTTCTCTGTCAAGAAAACCTAAAATGGGGTCAACGAAGAGTTGGACATAATGTAAACAATTGAACAACAACAAAATAGGTATAACAATATAGTTGCTCTACTATAATATATAATAATACAGTTATTCTACTCATAATATAGTTGTTCTACTTCCCTTGAAAGTTTATTGTAAGCAAAGTGTTTTATAAATTTTAAAGTGCTATGTAAAGGTGAACAATTTCATTAATTTCTGATTGAGAGACAACTTATTGTGACTATACAATCAAGAAGTTCACTCAAGGACTCAAGGGACCTAGAATTGAATACTTTATGTCACAGTTCTTCAGCTTCATGCCAAGATAAGCCAACAGCTGACATTTCCCTTGACTAAGGTTATAGCAGGTGAAAGACATTGAATGAAAACTTTTAGTCTCCCAATCTAAATCAAGAATCCCATATTAAATGCCTTGGCAATGGCTACACTTCCAACAGATTGCTATATTCTACATTCTAAACACTGGAACCAGGTGGTGCTATTTCTTAACAGACAAGTCATTTATCCTGATTCTATTATAAAAAACGCCTGCCATTTGAAACTAGTTTCTCATGTTGTCAATGCACTTCCACTATGATTGGTCTGTGTCCTATAGAATGCAAAACAGGAAAGAAGCATGCTTTACAATTTCTGAAGAAAGTAGAACCAAAAAGCGAAGGGTGGGAAGTGCTGAGAGGGCTGGAGCACAAGGAATAAATAGAATAAGGGCAGTTAATGGGAGAAGAGAAGCAGAGGAAGTGTTTCAGAAGAAAAATAAGAAAGATTGCAAAATGGGAAAAAAAAATCTCATTAAAAAAAAAAAAAACAAGGAAAAGCACTCCTTGCCAAGAAAAATGTGCTAATCCTATGCAGCTAAAACATATTTAGGACAACATTTTCAGAGTTATCTCTGAGTCCTTAATATTTAATGGGAAGGAAAAGAAGATTGGAACCAAGTCCAACAGATTTGTGGGAATTTGCCAATAATTTTGACTCTGAAGAACAACTGTTCTCAATTTCATTTTTTAGTCTCAGGGTCAGAAGGATGCAATAGCTTCACAAATAGATTGCAACCTCTTTGAGAACAGGAATCACCATGTCCAGTAGTCTTCAAATGTTCTGTAACACCAAGCTACATAGTGGTACTCTGTAGCATTTTTTTTTTATTATCATATCTATATGTATATGCTGGCACCTAAAGACCTTAATAAAGGCTTATTGATTGAGGGAGAGGAAGATGAGGAGGGATTGCATGCTGTTGTGTAGTCAGCAGTTGGAAAGGCTACTTAAAGGAAGGCTTCCATCACCCAAATATTTTGATTATTTTGTAAGTAAAAAGAATTGGATCAAATATCCAATTTAGAGTATAATGGTCTGGCAGCAGCAGTACACTAGATTCAGCTTTATCAGGGATTGGCAAATTTTTAGTACAAATATTTATTTATGCTCAGAAATCATCAATGTCTACAAATTGGGACTTGAATTGGGGAAGAACATGCTGAAAATTGAGATAAAATTGAAAAATATGTAATGAGAACAATTTAACCTCTTTCCCTCAAAAACTGGTTGTTAAATATTTACTAGTATACCACTGCCTGGCAGTCTCCCCAAGAATTCTATATCTACCTTTGGTCTGTAGGATGCCTTTGCTTATGACTTCTTTGCAAACAAGAATGAAGGATTACTATACTCCAAAAAACTTTCATTAAAATTAGGACCATCTGGACAACTTAGATCACTGGTTCCAAGATTTTATTTATTTTTATCATTCGAGAATTTTGACACAGAAATTTTTCTTCTTTTAGACTATCTCCATAGTCTATCTAAATCATTCACTATTTTTCCACATTATAAGCATCAGTCTCCAGTGAGGGGCTGGTTCAAAAATATTGCTACTATCGCTAGTCCCAGAACCTTAGCGCTCAACCTTAGGTCATCCTAGGTTAGGAATCAGTGTAGGTTTGGGGATAACCTGAAGAACAGCAAGTCTCCCTGAGGTTTTCTAATCCCAAATAGCCCAAAATTTGGGCCCTAAAATTTAGATTTAGATTTCAACATCTAAAAATTTTCCCAGGGTTCCTCTGCGCCTATCTCTCTTTGCTCTAAGACAATTAAGAAACAATGAGAAATTTAATATTCTTTAAGGAACTGTCTTTTTTTAAATAGTATTTTATTTTTCCAAATATATACAAAGATAATTTTAAACATTCATCTTTGCAAAACCTTGTGTTACAAATGTTTCTCTCTCTCTCTTCCCCTCCCTCCCACCCAAGACTGCAAGTGATGCAATACAGATTAAACATGTGCAGTTCTTCTAAACATATTTTCATATTCATAATGCTGCACAAGAAAAATCAGACCAAAGAGACCAAAAAAAAAAAATCACAAGAAATAAAAATAATTAAAGAAAAAGGTAAAAATACTATACTTTGATCTACATTTAGTCTCCACAGTTCTCTAGATGCAGATGACACTTTTCATCTATTGCCTTGAATCACCTCTTTATTGAAAAAGAGTCAAGTATATCACAGTTGATCATCACATAATCTTGTTACTGTATACAAGATTATCTGTTGATTCTGCACTTCACTTAACATCAGTTCATGTAAGTCTTTCCAACTTTTTCTGAAATCAGCCTGGGGAGCTGCCTTTTTAACATATTTTAGTTGGACAGCTAATAAACATTTATTAAGCACTTATTGGATACCAGGCATTGTGTTAAATTCTGAGGATACAAAGAAAAGTGAAAACTAGTCCCTGCCATAACTAGTCCCTGCCTCAAAAAGCACATAATCTATTAAGGAATACAATAAGTAAACAAATCTATATAAATAAATTGTAAATAAGAAAATTATGAAATAATAAACAGGGGGAGCACATTAGAATTAAGAAGGATTAGGAAAATTTTTCTATAAAATCTGGGGTTTTAGCTGAAATTTGAAGGAAATCAGGAGGCAGAGATAAGGAAGAGGCACATTCCAGGCATGGCAGATAGCCAGAGAAAGTGGCCAGCACATAGGATGGAATGTCTTATTCCAGAAATAACAAGGAGGCTATTGTCACTGTCATAGTAGAGAGTAAGAACTAAAGAGAAGATGGGATAGGGCAGGTAATGAAGAACCTTAAACATTAAATAATTTTTTTTTTTAATCCTTGAGGTGATAGAAGGTAAATAAGGATTACTGAATAGGGGCTGACCTGTAGGGTGTATTAGAAAAAGCACCTTGGTGGCTAAATGCAGAATAGATTACAGTGGGAGAAACTTGAGGCAGGCAGATGTAACAGCAGCTATTGCAATAGTCCAAGCATGAGGTGATGGTGATCTGCACCAGAGTGATAGCAGTGTCAGTGGAGAGACCATGTTTCAGAAACGTTGCAAAGGTGAAACTGACAAGCTAGGGCAACAGCAGCTATTGCAATAGTCCAGGCATGAGGTGATGGCGATCTGCACCAGAGTGATAGCAGTGTCAGTGGAGAGACCATGTTTCAGAAACATTGCAAAGGTGAAACTGACAAGCTAGGGCAGCTATTGCAATAGTCCAAGCATGAGGTGATGGTGATCTGCACCAGAGTGATAGCAGTGTCAGTGGAGAGACCATGTTTCAGAAACGTTGCAAAGGTGAAACTGACAAGCTAGGGCAACAGCAGCTATTGCAATAGTCCAGGCATGAGGTGATGGCGATCTGCACCAGAGTGATAGCAGTGTCAGTGGAGAGACCATGTTTCAGAAACATTGCAAAGGTGAAACTGACAAGCTAGGGCAACAGCAACTATTGCAATAGTCCAGGCATGGGGTGATGAGGATTTGCACCAAAGTCAAGAAGGGACATGTTTCAGAAATGTTGCAAAGATGAAACTGACAAGCTTTGCTTGGCAATACATTAGCTATGAAGGGTACAGAATAATGGCAAACACCTAGTTTGTAAACATCAAGACTAGGAGAATAACCCCTCCAAAATTAGGAAATAGCACAAGGAAAGAAGGCTTAGGGAGGAAAGATGATGAGCTTAGTTTTAGATATGTTGAGATGAATATATCTGTTGAATATCTATTACAAGATGATTGAAAGGCAATTAGAGATGTAATTCCGGAAGTCAGGGTTGGATAAGTGGATTTGAGAATCTACTTATGGTAAAGATGGTAATGAAATCTATGGGAATTGATGAGATCACTGAGTGAAGCCTTGTAGAGAGAAAAGAGAAGAGGCCCCTGGCAGACCCTTGTGGGTCACCCATGGCTACATGGCATGTCCTGGGGAAAGCAAAGACTAAAAAGGAAAAAAAAAAAAAGGGCGGGGGGAGGTTTACTACAGCTCCAACTGACTGATAAATTTAGAGGTTGGAATTTCTAAGGTTCATAAACCCAGGAGCTCTTCTTGCTGACCCATTTGAACTTCTTATAAGAGAAAGAGATCATGGATCATCTGAGCTTTGTAGCTTTCCCGGAACCCACCCAGCAAGGTATTATCTGCAAAATAAGTTGTTTAATAAAATGCAATTGCAGAAAACTGTAAGAAGTACTGGCTTTGTCTAAAGGTCAATGAAAACTGGGATATCGTGTCTCAGGTCATCAAAGCTCTCACTCAAAATTTAAACTGACAGTACTGCTATCTCCTTCAATTCACTGCAAGGCTAGAAACTACCCTGACAATATGGTCTGAAAGATGATGAGAAGGCACACTGGAAGGCATTTTCACTTCAACTCAGAAACGACAGAGTAAGGGAAAGATTCTGAAAGAATAGATTTAATAGCTGCTCAAATATCCAATCTGATTGTCCAGTTTAATATTTGCAGCAAGAAGGAAATTCCAAAATCTAAAAAGTATTTATAAATTGCACATTACAGAGCATCTTGATACCTTCCTAAGTACAAGCACTTTTTGTAAGAAAAGCACATTAGCAGTTTTGGAATCAGATATAAACATGAAATGTGAAGAGGTAATAAAGGAATCATGATCAAAATTGGAATCAGGAAGGCAATCAGCCAGTCTGTATCTTTTAGATAAGGATACCCTACAGGTAATTCTAATCTCTTTCGCCAAAAAGAGTTGACATTCATTGGTACATGTGAGGACAATGAATAACTCGAAGATCGATCAATACCTCACTTTTCTTTTGGTTAAGCTGAAGACATTAAACAAAACAAACCAAAATCATACTAAAAAACTGTCATAGCTATCTGAGGGAGAGAGGGGAATTATTTCAGGTCCCAGCAAGGGACCTCAAATAAATAAATTGGATAAAGAAAGATATATGTATGGTCTCCGTTATCCAGTTTCAGTTTTTTGTACTTTGTTTTCCCAGCACTGCAGAATCTTCTTATAGTATTTACAAGATTTTTAAAATGACTATTGTAAGCAAGTACCACTTATTCTTTAATTATGCACCTAACATTACTTTAATAGATGCTATTAGACCATAGTCAGACTCCATCACCTTTACTTTTTTTATGAAAAGAGATCTTTATCAGCATATTTCTACAGAAAAGGAAGAAAGTCAAAACATTGCCTCTCCTCCCTCCCTCAAATACATTTCCAAAAATATTTGCACAATTTCTAACACAGAGAGAGATATGATTTCTATTAACTATGATTTCTGTTCAAAATTTTTAGTTTCTGTTTCTGCTTTTATCAGGAATTTCTATGAATAAGTAGTAAAAAATCCAACTTTATTCTATTGTCAAGTACTTAGCTTGACTTATTAGTCAAGTACTTATTCAAACCATAAACTGTGTGGAGAAAAATGTGATTTTTTTTCTGGTAATTTACATTAAAAAATTCTCACAAGAACTGTATCTTTCCTCACCATTTCTTGCTAGGATGATATTATATTTGAAACTGGAAGGGACCTTTTTGGAGGCTATGCCACCCAATACAATTCCCTTATTTAACAGATGGGGAAGCTAGTGTCTGAGAAAAGATTTGAAATAAGGTCTTAACTCCAAGCCCAGCACTTTATTTACTCTACCATGCTTCCTCTTACATACTTGAAGTATCCATATAAGCAGGAAATTTACAGAATAGCTAATTGAAAAAAAAAATCTCTAAAACATTTTGTAATACTCTCTTGTCATTCATAGTGGGTATCCCACACTCCCATCTAATTTTCTTATGGACATTTTTAACTAAAATGAAAATTTAAGGGAAAAATTAAAATATTCCCAACTCTATTACTTAACGTAGGTCCCTGTCTTTCAGAGCAGAGCTTTCTAACTTCATATTATACTAATTATAGATGACAAACTGGTTTAAATGAGAGGTCCCTCTCATATGTTCACAAAATATCTCAGTTCTCCATTCATTCATTCATTCACAAATACCATCAGCCTTTCAGCAACAACATAAATCTGTAGCTTTGAGAATACTTAATAGGCTCAATGGAGAATTATAACTAGTTGGAATAAACAAGGGAAGAGAGTTAAAAGGAAAAGATTTTCAGTGAAGAATGGAAAAAACATGTGTGCTTTGCAGATTCTGCTGTGACACTCTCATCACAGTCACCCAAAGGACCTGCTGGGTACATCTGGCTGAAGCATCTGTCAGGAACACTTGTCCCAAGTAGTCTAGAGCCATTTTAAACAGAATTGTGACTTTTGCTATGCATCTTTGCCAAATGTTTCTTAATTATTTTCCAACTTGTACAAATTCATTTCAACATAGTTGTACTAAATGTTTTCTGTCACCAAAAGAAACTGGCCTTCTACTTTTCCTCTATCCAAGAGATGTATCATGGCAATCTATAATTCAAACATGAAGGTAATGTAGGTATGCTAAGGCTCAAAGAGAAATTTTCTCTCACCCTCTCATGGCTATTTCCCATTTCTTTTAGTTTCCCTCTCTGGATATGAATAAATAGTGCATTTTTTTGATCTTTATGTTGTGTAGATAGGCAACAAAGTAACAAGTATTTATTAATGGCTTACTATGTGCCTGAAACTACAAGGATGTGATTCAACTCAATTCATTGACAAATATTTAAGAATCTAAACATTTAAACATTTGCAAAGTACCATGCTAGACTATGGGGTTACAAAGAGAAACAAAAAATGAAAAATAGTTCCTATTAAGGTGTTTGTACTTTCTTGAAATTGTGAAAGAATTTAATTATAAGAAATTATTCTAGAATTTACTTCAATCTAATTGGGGAAACCCCATCCCCCCCCCAAAAAAAAGGGAAAGGGGAAGGAGGGAAAGGGAAAGTGAGAAAGGAAGAACAGTATACAATTATTATCCCCATTTCACAAATGAGAAGACTGATACTAAGAGACAGTAAGTGATTGATGTAGGGGTCACAAGCTAGTAAATATATGAGATAGGATTTGAACTCAGATATTCTAGCTATCTATTCATTGCACCAACATTCTGCTTACAAAAACTTTTAAAAACTTCAACTAAAAGACCAGAATGCCAGTATCATTAAAAGATAAGAACAATAACTGGCCCCAAAGCAGACAAGCAAATGATCAGCATCCTTGAGAAAAGCTATAAAGGTCTCCATAATTCTCAGATTCACAGAACTCAGGCACCACATAGGGCAATCCATTCCATGCATGAGATGAAGTGATGGCAAATGACTGAGCTTCTTGAGGTCAGGGGCTGTTTTTCTTTCTATCTCTTATCTGCAGAAGCTAGCAGAGTGCCTGGCCCAGAGTTGGTACCTTTAATAAATACTTGCTGAACTGAATCAAAAGGCTTAACAGAAACTGACAGGATGTATCCCCAGGCTTTCAGGGCTCATAGATACACATATTTTCTGTGGCCAAAGGTCCCTCAGTCAAAGAAGAATTTTGTTTCTGAACAAGGATAACCTGGGAGATGTTCATCATTATTGCCCCATCACTGTCCTTTCATAAATCTTTAAGCTCTTCACATGCTTCATATCTTCCTGCATCAAGAAGGACCTACAGCTCCATCCGTCATCCATACACAGGCGAACTTTCAATCAGATTTTTCAACCATTAACAATATATAAACAGTTTGGCTACTTTGAGAAAAATGAATAGAACATAGAGTCCTTCAGTGCTGTACATTTTTGGATTAGGAAGGTACTCAACTCATGGGTAACAATTCATGACATGACAGTGAAGAAAAAGCCAATATACATTAACTAACACCCTTTAGGTGAGGATATTAAAGAGAAAAACAAGCTATCCCATAACAATGATGGACCAATATCTGCAGAACAAAAGAGAACAGAATCTTCCTAAAGTCTTCTGTAGCTAATGTGAAGTCCTGGTATGACACTGAATGGACAGGTCAAATCAGACCAATAAAAAACACTTTAATTTGTTTCTTAAAGAGGTAACAAGGTAGAATGGGTAGAGAAACACTCTCAAATCCAGGGGGATCTGAATTGAGTTCCAACTTCTGACACATAAAGGGCTGTATGATCCTAAGTTAGTTGTTCAACTTCTCAGAACTTCTGATAACTCTAATAAATCAAGAAGTAGTAGAAAAGTTGCTCCCATTCAGCACTGATAGATGGTGTTGCTTCACTTGGCATTCTCCTTCCCAGTGAAATCACAGGCCCAGATCTAAAGTGAATATGCGTACATACATATAATATGCATATAAATATTAAGGTTATTCTAGAATTTACTTCAGCCTAATTGGAGAAATCCAAAAAAAAAAAAAAAGGAAAGGGGAAGAAGGAAAAGGAAAAGTGAGAAAAAAAGAATTGTATACAATTATTATCCTTATATATAAATATAAATAAACACACATATAAATGTAAATATGCATAAACACAAATATATAAATATATGGTGTAATGGATAGAACCTAGACCTAGAATCAGGAAGACCTGTGTTAAAATCCAGCCTCAAACATCAGTGATGACAAGGTTTCCCTAAAGATCAGGACTGAAATAGTTAATTCCAAAGTATTATCTTCTTTTAAATGCTGGTATGGCACATCAAGGTGAAAGTTTACAAATACACATTGTGTAAGGAAGTAAAGAGTGAGAGTGTAACCTCCTGTATAATGACATAAATATCAAAAAGCTTCAAAAAATGTTAGGGATGGCAGATGTACCAGAGACAGGTTATTACAGGGAGATATTGACCAGGCACCATATTAAGAATGAAAGAAAAATAGATGGATTGTGACTTGGAGAGGAAGCTAAGCAGCACAGTGGATCAAGTAATGGGCTCAGAGTCAGGAAACCTCATTTTGAGGCAACTCTAGCCTTAGGTCACTCTGTGTGATCCTTAACAAGTGACTTAACTCGGCCTCGGTTTCCTCATCTGTACAATGAGACAGAGAAGGAAATGGCAAACCACTCCAGTATCTTTGCCAAGGAAATCCCAAATGGGACCATGAAGAGTTAGATATGACTGAAAAATGACTAACAAAATCATTTAAAAATTACTTGATAACCCCTCCAATAGTCAACAGTGAGGCCAGAATCTCAGCAGGATGAATCAAGAGGCCAGTAGCCCAGAGAGAGCTACCAAAGTGAGTATGAAACTGTCAGTATTGAAGTTCAATAGATCTATGTTTCTGCTGTGTCCAAGGAGTAGCAGTAGCAGCAGCAGCATCAATAAAAATAGTAACTATTTATACAGAATTTATTATGTACCAAACACTATGTTGTTTCTGTACAAATATTATTTGATTTGATCCTCACAACAACCCTGGGAGGAAACTATTAGCTGCTGCTACTATTATTACAATAATAAGATAATCATTATTATTGTCATTGTTCAGTCATGTCCAACTCTTTGTGACCTGATTGGGAGGGGTTTCTTTTTGGTTTTGGGTTGGTTTTTTTTTTTTTTTTTTTTTTTGTCAAAGATATTGGAGCAGTTTGTCATTTCCTTCTCCAGTCATATGACATGTGAGGAAACTGAGGCAAATTGGGTTAAGTAATTTTGCTCAAAGTCATATTGTTAATAAGAGTCTGAGTTAACATTAATAAAAATTATTATTATTAGCTCTAGTTTTTTTCCCCCAATATCTGAATCAATTGTAGAAATCAGAGACTTTGTATATATGTAGTTTGTTTTCCCCTTTTTAGTAAATATATTACCAAGAAAACAATTTACTCGAATTATTAAAATTGAATGAGCCTTTCAATGGTGACAAGGTCACAGGCCTATTCATATTGGTGTGGGATACAGGATAACTTAATTTGGAAACCATGGTAGAAAATATCTCAAAAAATTAGCATCAAATGTCACTCTTCTGCAAATGAGTTCTCAAGGGTATTCTCTCCTCTCTGTTTTCATGATATTGCGCTCTCTCAGTTCTCCTCCTCCCCATCAGACTGTTCCTGCTCCTTTGCTGGCTCTATATCCATATCATATCTCCTAATGGTGCTGAGGCTACTCTTCTCTTTCTAACACTTTCTTCTAGTGACCTTATGAGTTCCCTTGAGTTGAACTATTTTATCTCTGTAAAAGTGACTCATAGATCTATATTCACAGCCCCAGTTTCTTCTAGCAATTTCTTTCTTCAGTAATTGCTTATTAGACGTTTAAAATTAGATGTCCCAAAGACATCTTAATGTTCTTTGTCCCAATCAGAACTGATAATTTTACCTCTTAAAACATCCTCTTTCTATTTTTCCTTAACTATGCCCCAGGCCTGGAATTCTATTCCTCATCTCTAATTAACTGAATTTCTTTCTTCCTTCAAAATACCTGACTGATCTACCAAAGCTCCTTTGAGATAAAGATGGCTTCATTCTTAGTTCTCATAGTCTCAACATCAAGCACAGAAGCCTAGAATATATTAAGTATTTGCAGGTTGAGTTTTTGAAATGTGCTAAAACAAAAAATATTGAGGAAGACACTACTGAGACCTGTTGAAGACCTTAATTTAAAAAGGAGCCATTTCATTCACAGCCACGGCCAGTTGTCTTGATCTAGATCTGGCCACTGGACCCAGATAGCTCTGGAAGGGAAAATGAGTCAAATGACCTTGCCCAGCCCTCCCTCATTTAAATCCCAATTCAGTTGCATGTCACATCACCTTCCTGATGTCATGGTCTTCTTTGAGAACAAAAGTCAAACAATAATGACAAATACTCTGTACTTGGTGGTATAATTAATACAAGGACTTGTCTTTAGAATATCATCACAAGAGACTGGTTTGTTTTCTTGCTTATTTGTATTGTTCTAGATCTGTGATTTCATTAGTTTAGTGAACACGCAAGTAGGCACCCCCTCTATCAAGGCAAATTAAAATTTTTAATTGGACTTAGAGAAAGGTATAGAGAACCTTTAAAATCAGGTGGCTTGCCAAGGATTGTACAAGACTTTTGTGTAAGAGGAAAAATTTAAATCCAAATCTTTCTCATCCTGGAGCCAGCTCTCTATCCACTTTACCACACTTCCTCTCAAAAAAATAATATTCAATTGTAAATTGTAACATTATCCCTATAGAGGAAAGCAATAGCACTCTCTGATCTAGGCCTGTTATTGTCAATTTTGTATAGAATCTCAGAATCAGAAGTAGCCAGCCTATCAAAGCTATCTTTGAATAAAAATCCTCTTTGGAACATCTCAAAAAAGTAACTCTTCAGTGACCTCTCTACAGTGTTGTTATGAGGAGTAAATGAGATAATATTTGTGAAGTGTTTAGCACAATGCCTCGTATTTGGTAGGTAAGATATGTTAGCTATTGCTATGATTAAGACAATCTATTCTATTTTTATATAGCTCTAACTTTAAAAAATATTTTCCTTTATTTTGAATTGAAATAACTCATATAATTTCCATTTATTGCTTTTAATTCTGTACTCACATCCAAGTAAAACACATTTAGTCAGTCTTCCGTGAAACAGCCCTTTTTCTACAACTGACTAAGCATCTCCAGTAAGTTCAAATAAACCTTATAAGGTCTGGATTTGAATTATCTCACAATCCATCTTGCCTTCCTCTGGAATATTTTCTTTTACCATATCACTCCTAAAATATGGAATGCAGGACTAAAAGAGAATAAAGTAAAAGCATAACCCTCCCATATTCTGGACACTATATTTTAATTAACGTAGTATAACTAGGATAGCTAGCTGGGTAACATGAGGGACAGAGTCAAACTCATCTTTCTGAGTTCAAATCTGAGTTCAAACATTTACTAGCTGTGTGACTCTGGACAAGTCACGTAACCTTCTTTGCCTCAATTTCCTCATCTTTTAAATGACCTAGACAAGGAAATGGCAGATCACTCAAATACCTCTGCCCAAAAAAACGCCAAATGGAGTCATCTTATTCGAACATACCTGAAACCACTCAACAATAATGATGATGATGACAAATGCCATAACAAAATGTTAAATCTAATAATGCCATCAAAAAAGAAAATAAGTTTAGCCTATCATGATTTGGTGGACCTATGTAGTGATTACTACATCCATTTCTAAGTGTTTACAAACCATCCTTTCAAAAATGTTTTGGGATTTTTCTAGGAATTGCTCACCAATTTATAATTTGCAGAATCCAACTTTTCTTAAAAAAAAAAAAAAAAAAAAAAAAAACAGGGACATACTTTGTGCATTGCCTGCACAGTGCTACTTGTTCCTCTCTCCAGGGTTTCTTTGTTTGTTTTTTTAGAGGTTGCCGAAGGCATCTCTGCAAATTTCTTCAGCACCTTAAGACATAGTTCATCCAAGGCAGAAGTAGTTATTTAAGTATAGAGTCTGTTGAGGTTCCAGGGTAGGAACTATATTCAATTGTTTACCACAGTCAAAAGTGGAATTACACCGCCTGAGGTTGTCCAGTTTTAACAGCATTCCATCCCCACCCTTAGAATGGGCATTATATATCAGTTACAGGCACAAGGAGGCCTTCAAAATGACTGAATATTATTACTGGAGAACACCTCTAGGGAAACTTGAAAGGTGTCAAGAGTCAGGATACCACTCTCTTGCCTCACAGTGCCCCGTAGCATAAGCACACAACAGTCCCTTATCAATGTTTATCCCATCCTGTTCCATATCACAATTCTTCAGGTCTGTTTCTTGAACTATAGTAAGAGACCCAATAAATGTGTGGTGACCTGAGATGAAATCAGAAACTGTGTCATACTCTTATTAAAAAGGACTATTCTCCCAACCAGATTCCTCATTCCAAACAGAATGCTTTTCTTTCTCTTTCATTCTATTGTCCAATACTTTCCAAAAGGAAAATCATGGGAAATAGGTTTGAGAGAAAGGTAGGTGACATTTGGTTCTGAACTTCAAGGGGTGGCCCCTTTCAAGGGCTCTATAATGAAACTCTTCAGTACCTGCAAAAGACACAGCAGGCAGCCAGCAGCCATTCATTGTACTGTTAGACTGTAGTGAAATTTTCTTTTAAAAAAGATTTGCCAGTGTGTCCCTATCCTATTTTAAGCAACGCAACACACACACACACACACACACACACACACACACACACACACACACACACACACAGAATCTGTTTTTCTCTTTTTCTAAAAGCTACATTCTTTTTTGGTTAAATGTTTCCAATACCTTTGCAGTGAGCCTAATAGTACCTTCTCTTTTTTTATTTTACAGCAACTGGCCATTAAAATTTGAAGGAAATTTCGCTATATCTTTTCTGACTTTAAAAGGTTGTTAAAATCACATATTTTAACATATTTAGCATGTATTAGACTGTCATCTGGGGAGGGGGTGGGGAGAAGGAGGCAATAATTTGAAACAGAAGACTTTGCAAAAGTCAATGTTGAAAAATTACCCATGCATGTTTTGTAAATAAAAAGCTTTAATAAATAAAAAGGGGAAAAAAGGTTGTTAAAATAGCATTAATGAGATCAATAGTGAACATGTAAAAAAAAAGTAGTTGATAGCAAGAATTCAGATTAAGATTTTTTTTTCCATATTATAGCCAACTTCTCAAAATAAAAAATGATCAGAGAAACTGTAGGATAAAGAAATACTCAACCGAAAGAATTAGCAATTACGCTATAATAATCTGATGATGTGTGGAGCTAATAACAAATAAAATGTGTTTTAGATATGTAGTACAGGTTTTTAAAGCATTAGGAAAATGGTAACCCTTAAGAGTCATTTCCTAGGGAATGAAAGCAACAAGAGGCTGGGACAGTATCTCACACCAATTAAACTGTCCTAAAAGAGCAATTGCCAGCAAGGAAAGAATACATCTGAGGCTACTTGGTGGATTCTTTGCAGCTCTGCCATGGGTGTTAAATTTCGCGTAACAAAAATTTGTAACTAACAGGTTGGCTCCAATTGCTTGGCAGTCTAATCTATTAGTCTGCTGGATGCACGCCTATTAAAACTCTAGTTAGGGCAATGCCCCGCAGTATTTTTTATCCTCTCCCTACCTTCTGCTGTGTACTTGCATGCATGCATAAGTATGCATGTATATATGTACACATGTGTGAAATTATAGGCACATGTACACAATCGTGTATATACACATGTGGGTGTATATGCATGTGTGTCTGTATATAATTATTACATTTCTTATGTGGAAAAGGAAAGGAATGATAATCCTATTAGTTATTAAAAACAGTTTAATCCCCTTTAAATTATAAAAAATTAAAATTAACATCTATGGGAAAACATTGCTTGCAGGCACAAAGATGGAGGCAATGTCAGGTAACAGCTGCTTGTCAGAGGATGAGAAGAAGTGGCAGGGGATCTCATTGTTACAGAATGCTTTATTAAAACAAAGGCTAAAATGGCCCTTTCAGAATTTTTTTTTTTTTTAACATAAGGGCTCACATTAATGTAAACTTAAAGAACAAGGATATACACTTACAGCCATTTTCTAAGAATACAAAAAGGACTAAACCCCAGGTATAACAACTTTGAGAAGATCTTTTCTTTTAAAATTTAGAAAATTCAAAAGCAAAGAAATCAAAGTTTTGTTTTGTTTTAGTGAAATGCCCTGACTATTCAGCTTCAGAGGCCCAGGTTTGTCCCAGTTTATCAAAGAGAACAGTTAAAAAGGAAAATAAATTAAATGTAACCTGGCATAAAAGGGGCAGACACTGACATCAGGGTGATAAGCTTTTGAGCCTCCCTTTACCCTAAAGGCAGGAGCACCAGGACACAAGCTTACAGGACCTCAGACTGTTAGAGCTGAAAGCAACATGGCTCTTGTGCTCCATGCCCAGGTGTGGCAGGAGCAATGATGTAATCTATTCAAAGTCCTGGAGTGAGTCAGAGGATATGAAAGGAACAACATTCAGAATTTATGGTCCTGTCCTGACTCTAGCTGTTGTAACCACGATGTATCATTGCCTCATGCCTGGAAATTATTTTCCCCAAATGACTTTTGCAAAGGATCTATTAAAATTGGGAGACATTTTAGACTGACTTTTCAACCTGAAATCACAGTTCTGGTCATCTTCCCTCACCTCCCCACCATCCTTGCAGAATTCCACAGGAGCCTATAGGAGCAGGAAGGAAAGATAGGATGTCAGGTCTTTCTCCATTGCACTCACACAGAAATAAATAAAGCAAAAGTATTTGAAGGGGGAACCAAGGAAAGGTTTTTTGTTTTTGTTTTGGTTTTGGTTTTTTTGGTTTTTTTTTTTTTTGTTTTTTGGTTCTTCCACTAATCCATGTCTGGGATCTGACACAAACATGTCATAGATTCTTAAGTACAATAAAGAATGTTGAGATACAGTGGGAAAATAATGGAATATAAGCCAGGAAATGAGTGTTTGGGTCCTGGCTTTGTGATTAACCATGTGATTTTAGGCAAGTCACTTTGTGTCCATGGGTCTCAGTTTCCACATTTGCAACCAACTGATAGTGGTGTCCATGAAGAAGTCATGTATCATAGCAATAAAAAGTGTGGAAACCTCAGACTTTCACAATTTGGCCCTCTCTTTCCTTTTCTACTATTTTATACATTACTCTCCTTCACGTATTCTACAATCCAGGGACCCTCCTCCATGCTGCTTCTTAAACACAATCTTCCATTTTCCTACTAGAGCAAATGTTTTCACTGCCTCTCTCTCATATCTGAAATGCTGTCCTGACTCATCTCTGCCTCCTAGCTCCTTTGGCTTTCTTCAAGTCCTACATTCCACAAGAAGGTTTTTCTAGTCCTCCTTAATTTTTGTGTCTTTCCTCTGAGATTGCCTCAGTTGACCATGCATATATCTTGTTACTACATAGCTTTTTGCATGTTATCTCCCCCATCTGATTGGAAATTCCTTGAGAACAGGGCAATTTTTTGTCTGTCTTTGTATCCTGGGGACTTAGCATAGTGCCTAGCATTAAGTAGGTACTTCATCAATGCCAGTTGATTGATTGAGGTGATTAATTGCTATTTTTTCAGTCCTATCTGACTCTCCATTTGGGGTTTTCTTGACAAAGATACTGAATAATAATTAGCCATTTCTTTTTCCATTTTATTTTACAGATAAGGAAATTAAAGTAAACAGATAAGTAACTTGCTCAGGGTCACACCCCAAAGTGAGTTATCCTTCCCAAAAAAATGTCCTAAGGCTCCTAGTCTTTACCTTCCTTTCTCCTCTAATCTCAAGCTAAAACAAACAATACCTTTTTTTTCCCTAACATATTTTATTGCCCCATGATTTATTACAAATCCCCAGATCTTATTTTATTTAGATGTCCAATCTTACAACATCATGGGGGAAAGAATATGTAAACTTATGACTTCCTCTATGAAGGGAAATTCCCACAGAAGAAACTTGAGAAATCAGCAAATGTCACACTACTTATTTATTGTTCAAGTGAATTGCCTCAGCATTGAGAAGTTAAATGATTGGTCCAAGTTTACACAGCTATTATAGATCAGAGGAGAGACCTGAATCCAGATTTTCCTGATTACTTGACGTCTAAAATCATTTCCAACTCTGCTCACTTTTGTATTGCAATGCTATATACACCTTCAATCTAGCCCTGTTAAATGCTATGTTCTGTTTTATACCTGTTACACACCTCCATGATCATCAGAGAAACCTGTATATTATATCAGTTGCTCAATAAATGTTTATTGAATCAATGCCATGTTTTAGAGACAGTGGGCAAAAGCCTCAGAAACAAATCCGTTGTAACCCTCAGGAGGGGAAGTGACTTCCTCATAGGGACAAAGGTGAGATCTGAACCCAGGAGGATGTGATCTTTCCACTGTATGAGATTGCCCCCTCTCCCACAAAACAAATTCAAATGAGACAAATTTTTTAAAAAACAGTCCACATTGATGATGAAAAATAATGAATTCTTTGGCTCTCCAGGGGGATTGTTAACTAAACTTGGACTTTAACACTGATCAACTTTCATCACAATCAAAACACTATTGGAGAGATCAGGATGAATTAAAAATAGATAAGAGGGTCACTCCCACACCCCCAAAAAGGACTTTAGAATTATTTCAGAAGTTGTCACTGGATTGAAACAGGCTTTCTTTGTAACAGACAATAAGGTCCTCTAGCCAAGATTTGACTTAGAATAGCAGGATGAAGGGGGAGGAGAGGCTGAGTCCCTGGTGAATGGCCTTCATATGTTCCACGCACATTCTGACTCATCTCAAACTGAAGACTGCTCCCAAACTAACTGAGCATGCGAGCCGTCAGAGCTATGTAATTAGGTTCAGACATGCATATGGTGTGGCAATATCGTCCATGGGATTGAGAGAGAAATCTAGGGAACAACAGATCAAAATAAGGCTAAGAATATTTCACTGAACAAATGCCTGCAGAGAAAGAGAAAAGCAAGAGAAAGGAAAGAAGATGAAGCTTAACCACTCATTAATAACAATAACAACAACATCATCATCATCATCATTGGCCAGGATTTCCTTATCCATTTATTGTCTTTTACCTTATATGACATCGATCTGGAGACCAATCCCCCTATTAGTCAAATAATTGCAGATTCTAAACCAGACACACAGTTATGCAGGGAAAAGTGAGCAAAGACAAAGATGGTATCAAGTTTTGTGTCTCATTATCTTTTTTTGCTTCTTATTATAAAATTCTTATAAATTTCCAGGGATTGCTAGCTAATTAACATCCAGTGACTTATTTAATGATTTTAAAAAAAAAAAAAAAAAAACTTGGCCAAACCTTAATGGCTGGAGTATTAAGCACGTCTATCACATGATATTTACTGTCCCAAAAATGCCATGATTTGAAAGAGGGAGCAAATTTCACTGAAATAAACTTATAGTCTTTGAATTCTTCTTTTGTTTTGGCTTTGTCTGCCTTTTAATAAACATAACAACTAATGGAACCCACTTAAAATAAAGTTGATAATTCTCTCAAAGGAAAGAAAAAAGGAAATTCTGCAAATTACAAACTAAACCTATTTTAAAAGAATGAGAACTCCTAAGTTTGGGGAAACTTTTCAATTTTTTCTTGGGCCTTACTAACATCTAAAAAGAAATTGTATATAGGAGGAGGAAGGAAATGATGTAAGCTTACGGACCTCTACTATTCACTTTCATATGATTTGAACTAATTTCTTATGATTAAAGTATTAAGAGATGGAAAGATCTCATGTGTCATTTAGTCTTATCCCCTTATTATATAAATGAAAAAATGGATAAAGAAGGAAATGAAGTCATTTCACATAGGTAGTAAACACCAAAAGTTGAATACCAATCCAAGTCAACTGATCTAAATCCAGCACCATGTCATGCTAATATCTAAATTCACTTGATCACTATGTATCTCTTAGACTACCTATAAATGATAGAAGGGGAAAAACAGTGGAAGGAATTAGTAAATTCCATACTCAAGTATGTTTATTAAATATCTACTACATAAAGAAAATTGATCTACATGTTAAAATTCAAAAGGATCTTAAAAGATTCCTTCTATCCAACTCCCCTATTACAAAGGGGAGGACTCATCCACAGACACATAATTAGTTAGTAGTTATTTCAGTACTAGCTTCTCAGGTGCTGTGGTCTTGAATTTTATGATAGAAATCTCCAGACTCTAAATTAAATTTGTTTCTGATATAAAATGAACTATAATTTTCATAGGCATCATATCACTTCCTAGAGCTTTCAGAGAAGAAACACGTATGCTTTATTCTCACTTTTTGAATTATCTACAAAAGTTTTCAAAGTTTTAGGATCAATTTGAATTTCAAATATTGGTAATTTGATGCCTCATGGATTCCACTTTTTTTTTTTTTAACCAATGTAATTCTTTATATCCCTATGGAAGTGTACAGATCCTTTTGGATGAATTAAGAATTGAGATTACCCCTAAATTTATTATACCAAAATTGGCTTCTTTTTTGTTCTTCCACATCTTTGGGCTAAGAGTGATTGTAACATCAATATTCTTCTACTGATGCTACATGATGAAACTACTTGACAATCTCCAAAGACTCAAAGTTGAAGGTTACTAAAAATAATGTCATGACTTGCAAATGAATTTCTGCTTAATGATAAAAACAATAATAGTTAGCAGTTGTGTGATACTTCACCTTTTGCAAAGCACTTAACACACATAAAATCTCACTTGATCTTCACATCAATCCTGTGAGTTAGGTGTTATTTTAATCCCCATTTTATAGATGAGGAAAGTAAAGTCCTGAGAGATTATGTCATTTGCCTAGAGTCATATGGGTGAAGTGTCTAAGGCAAAGTTCAAACAAACATGGATCTTCTTGACCTCAGGCTCAGCACTGTCTGCATTGTAACACCAAGTTATGAAAGTAGAAAGATTAGATCTGCATACATTTCTCATTGGGTTTACTAGGTTGTCTATTTAATCTCTTTATCTCTAATTCTATGTGTCTGCATAACCAGAAGAACATAGATTCTTTAAGGAAAGTTGACTATTTTCATTTGTCTTTGAAACCCCAGTGCCTGTCACTAGAGCTGGTTTTCTTTGTCCTTGCCTCCCATTCCTCACATTCCCTTTCCTCCCTATCTTCACCTTCCCCATTTTCTGAATTTCTTTCATTGTCTTCCTAATTCCCCTCACCTTTGACCACCTGCTCTTCTCCTCTTTTTTTCATTGACTGCCCCAAAATGTACAAGCAAAGTACTAAATAAGATTTTATATTTCCAAACCTTAATTTTTAACTTTTTAATTATATTATTTTATTAATAATTATCATTATTATATGATAAATAACCACAAATTAAGTCCTTTATATACAAGACATTGTATTTGGTATTATATGTGTAGGTATATGTATATATATGTGTGTGTGTGTGTGTGTGTGTGTGTGTGTGTGTGTGTATAATATATAATATATATGCATATAGGTATTATTTACTTTAATAAACTTTTTTTTACCTATGGCTCAATGATCTTCAGTAGTGTGTGTGTGTGTGTGTGTGTGTGTGTGTGTGTGTGTGTGTGCGCGTGTGTGTATCTATCTATCTATCTATCTATTTATAGGTATTATTTACCTTAATAAACTTTTGTTTACCTATGGCTCAATGACTTTCAGTATGGAAAAAAAAAATTCCCCTCCCTTTCACTAAATCCTTCCATGATGGTTAGGATGAGAGAGTTGAAGCACTCCACTAATGGGTGGACAGAGCTCCTGGACAGAGACCATAACCTAAAACAGAAGGTACAGCACTGTTGCTTTGTTCATCATCCCAAGTCTGATTCTTAATCCACATCACCCTTGTAAGATAAGTAATGCCGGTGCCCATGATTCATGAAATCATTAGATTGAAGTAGGAAAAAGTGACTAAAGTTTTCATAGGTAAATCCCAAATGAAGAAAAGCTGAATAATTCTATCAAACCATGATAAAATGTACTTAGAAAAGAAAAGCAGGGGTTGGAGGGTAGATAGAGAGAGAATGACTTGGACCTGTAGTTTCAGACAAATGCCAGGCTTCTTACCAACATTCAATTTCGGGCAATTTAAGGAAAACTTTTTACAATGACAGGAAAGATCATTACAATGACATACTTTCCTCATGGAAGGAGCCAGGAAGTGAAGAGGAAGGCTCTATTAATCCATCCAGTCTAAAAGTTCCAAAGGAAATAAACTTTTAAAAAGGAGATAATCCAGAAAAGAGAAGAGAATAAAGATCAAATCATGATGCTTCATGAAGAACAATTATTCTCAGAGGAGGCTGACAAATGAACCTGGCAGTTTGACTCCAAACTCTCTTAAATGTTTGTTGTTTTGAGAACAACTGAGTCTACGCAGGAATGACGAAACAGATAGCGGTATAGGTCGGCCTGGCAAATTCATTCTCCATATGGTTTCCAGAAAATGACAGAAAGCTTAATTCAAACCATCACTGAAATTCCTCTGTGGAGACACATGGCTCACCAAAGGATTTGACATGAAGGACCATTAAGTTTATGTCCCTCCTTCCAAACATAATACCAAACAGTCAGCCTTGTGACATATTGTAGGCATTATCAAGAAATGTTAGTGCAATTATCAAAAGGCATTAATAAGAAGTACGATAGGAAAGACAGGCCGTAGGATGGCACCGTGCCAAAGATCCTGGCTAAGGATGTTACATTTTTTTTTTTTTTTTGCATTGTTTTGTCTTGACCATGGCATAAAAAGGAGTGATTGCAGAGGATGCTGTCCAAGGTTTCTGGAAGGCTGGCTCCTTAACAGCTATATTAATGACAAAAATGGACCTGCCTTCAGAAACAGTATACTTTCAAAATACTTGACAGGCAGGTAGCAATGGATGATTGCTTTGGAAATACAGGTGAATTAACTGACCAAAACACTGTATCCTATATCAGGTCTGATGAAGTTTATAAGGAGGATGGAGAGGAGCTGGGGAATGTCTCATCATCAATATCCATCTTGCTGCAGCACTAGATATAAGAGATTCAGATTTTTTTTTTTTTGAGTCAGAATCAAAGGTATGCTGAATTCAAACATCTTTTGTGTAAAGATTACATATTAATTTATTATATATAAAAATATAAAATTATACCCATCAAAACAGTGAGCATGATATACATGTGTAATCATAAGAATTCACACACAGAAATACAGTTTCATGTTTCTCATATGTGTTGTTTGAATATAAATTCCTCAAGGAATTTTCTTGAGGAGAGGGAACGGATTTTTCTATGTGTAAGGCTAGTATTTTTCACATGGTAAGCATTTCACAAATGCTTTCTTCATTCATTGTTTAAGGGCCACACGTGTGATTATTTTCATCAGAGTAAGTTGTCCATATGTTTGTAGAAGTATGTGTGAAAAGTTTTGTTTGAGAAAATTTAAACAATGGTAATGAGAATTATCAAGACACAGCAGCAGGCCTTAAAAACAAATTCACATGAATAAAAAATACAGACAGATTTTGAATACCAATTTTCAGAAGAAACAACCAAGAATTGCATGAGAAAATTCATGGAGTTTTTTTGTTTGTGATATAGAGTAAGCATATCAATAAGGTCATGTGATATATGTTCTGCCAAATTGATCAACATCATAGACCATATTTTTATTTTTTCAAATCACTTAATTAGCTTCTAGAGAAAGTATCATGTAAAAGTTAATATCCAACACCTCAGAGCCAATCTGGCTGATATAGATCAAAATAATTTCAGCACAAGGAACTTGTATGACAGGTTTTCACTATTCTGCCCCTGAATGAGAAGCACATAATGGCAGGTGCTAAAAGCTGATTTCTATAGTCACTACATAGGCAGAAATAAAATTATAAGAAAAGGCACTGCTTAGTAATTGTCACACAAAGAAAAAGAGGACAAGAACCAGTTAATGAACAGAGGACTAAATATTTCATGAAATAATGAGATTCTGGCTTAGTAATTGATAGAATATTTCTTAACAGGATTCAGACCTATAATATCAACAATAATTAATAGTGTCATATTATAAACCCTCTGATCTCTTCTCTCCCATCCTCCTCTAAATCACTGTATTCCTTCCAAATTATCATGAAAACAGTTAGAGACTATCAAATACAGAAGGGGAATATCTTAACTCCCCATTAAGTAATGGGATCAAGACTAGAATTCTCAACCCATTCCTAGCTCTGTACCATTTGATTCCATCATACCATTATAACCTTATTTCTCCCCCAATAATTTGCCTTTCTGACTCACTATTCCAGGCAATCTTGTCTGTTCACCCGAAATACGATGCATTCTTAGCATCCATCCAGAGTGCTCTACCCATAGCTTTGGTGGTGTTGATCAGTCATTCCAGTGGTGTCCAAGTCTTTGTAATCCCATTTTGCGTTTTTTTGGCAAAAATACTGAGGCAGTTTTCCATTTCTTTCTCCAACTCATTTTATAGATGAGTAAAATAAGGCAAGCAGGATTAAGTGACCTGCTCAGAGTGACATGAGTAGTATGTAAAGCTAGATTTGAACTGAGGAAGTGAGTCTTCCTGACTCTACCGCACCACCTAGCGGCCCAAAATTTACATTCAGTAAATGTTTGCTGGTCAAGGAAGTTATAAATTATTGAACCCTTCAAGGTGTCAATATACTGTTTTTCTTAGAGCCACAGCACAGTAGAAATAATATGGCCTACACAGCCAGATGAACATTCAGAGGCCATTTCAAATATGAGGGAAAGTGGATCAATTATTTGTCATTGGTGTAACTATCACTGAAACTCCAATCCTGACCTTTTCTCTCCTGAACACGTGCCATCCTCCACATTAAACATAGAACTGGGGATGGGGGACAGGGGAGGGAGAAGGAGAATATTATTAGGCAAAAACAAACAAAGGGCCTCCCCAGCAAGCAGAGATTTCTAAAATCCTGAAAATGAGGTCTATTTTGAATATTTAAAGAATCCCTGATTGCTACTAAATGTGGGAATCTCTCCACCAATATAAATACAAACTCCTCTTTGTCTTCATAGATTGACTCCATTAGCTGCTGTGATTAAAATTGATAGCATCACCTGCAGGCCATCCTAAGCAGCAGCTTCCATGAATTTATCCAATCTGGCCCTCAAACAACAAAGGTACAGGCAGATCTGCCATGAACATGTTACCACATTTTTTTTTTTTTATTTCATTGAGTGCTACCTAAGCAAATACTTTAAATTGTCCTCCAAAACAATACAGTTTCTTTTACACCTCCTCCTCCACGGAGCACCAATGATGAAACCTTGTACTAGCTGCAGAGTAAACACCAAAAAGATTGCTAAATGACTCATATTTGCTCTCAGAATATAGAATATTACTGAATTAAGATGATGAAATAGAAAGTCTCCAGATGACATCCAATTCAATAGGATTATGAAAGGTCTTTTGAAATGAAGATTGATTATTTATATTCCCAGAACAAAGCATAATTCCAGACCTATAGCAGAAACTGGATAAATTTTGGGTTAATTACCCAAATCTTTTTTCGAAGGGAGGAGGAACCTGTTATTTTAACAGGGTGAGGTCTCCTTACTCCAAAATAGCTCAAAAATTCATCTGTAAATTGTAGTCCTAGAAAGCTTTGAGGAGACATATGACTATGGCCAAATCAATTAACTTCTAACAATTATATATTAGAAAGACAACTTTAGCTCAGAGTTCTCTAACACAATAGGCCCTATCCAGCGTCCCTCAGTAGTTGTGTGAACCTAAGCAAGTCACTACATTTCTATTCACCTCAATTTCCTCACCTGTAATTTTGTAACACTTCCCAGAGGGGTTGTGAGAATTAAATGAGATAATATTTGTTTAAAAAAAATAGCTTAAAACACTGCCTAGAATAAGATAGATGCTATATAAATGTGATCTACTATTATCTGCAGTAATATCATCATCATCCTGATAACTCTTTTGCCAAAACTTTAGTCGACAGAAATAGAATGTAAGCTAACTTTGGATTCAACTGGAAAAGTCAAAAGGCTAAAACAATGGTGCCATGTTTCCCTTATCAGAAAAGTCATTCCCTGATATTCAAGACAATGGAGGGAACATGGAACAATTGATAAGGTAAAAATATGGCAAATAGCATTAAAATGAAAACCTCTATTTAAACTGAAATTCATCCAACTGACAACCCCTTTACTTCAAACAAGAATCTATATAATCAAATTCTGATACCAAAAATAAAATTCCTGTACTGGTCCTTCATGATAGCAGGATTTTACCTGTTGCCAAGTATATCTAAGAAAGCACATATGGCAGAACTACATATTAAGACTGACCTTTGTACACAGGAAAACAGAAAAAAACCTAAAATATTGAAGTTACAAATAAGTCAGGAATTGAAACCTAAATCTTAAACTATTTCAAGAAGTGCTCACTGTGTTTTATTCTCCTCCCCTTTTTCTCCATCCCCACCCCCCAAAAGCCTTAGGGAAGAGGAGAGGAGGGATTAATTAGAAATAGAGTGTCAGTGAACTGATGAAAATGTACAACACATGCTATGTCTCCAGAGATCTGTACCCCTAATTTCAATCAAAGGTAGTTCATGTAAATGGAGTGAAAAGAAAATCTTAGATGAATCCTTATGCAATCTCTCTCAGGTATTAAACTCACTCACTGTTTCAGCAGTATAACACCATCCTCATCATCTTCATTTAAGGTTGAATTGCTTTTTCTATTATAGCCTCTGGTTTGAGGTGTTTCATTGAGCCTTTTCAAATTGCATTGGAATGAGACTTGTATGCAAGTTGTCAACTTTGGATGCAATTTGAAAAGAAATCCACATCTTCAAAATTGACTACATTATTTTCAAGGTCTGACACTAAAACACAAAAGTAGTTTGGTCTCTTCTTTTAACCAAACTCTAACCACTTCCTTACACAAAATTAATGTTAAAACACACACCATGGTGATTGTTGAAAACAATTTTCAGGAGGAACCTATTAGCTTGGGGAATTCATGAATACTGTTGTATCTGCTTTCTCTCCATACACCAATTGCAGTCTTGATTGCAAAAATCAAATGCACATCACATTTACAATCCAACCATACTTAGAAATCAGTTATTGAAAAGGGTTATCTGTGATTTTACTAATCTTGGGATTTTATTATTCCTTAGTATTTAGGAGTTCTCTTTAAGGGGCAACACAGCTACATAGTTCTTAGTAAGAAGCTCTTCTGTTATTGGGAAATGACTAGGTCTCAACAATTCAAAGCATGTATGTTAAAGATGGCTTTTGTAACACCCTATTCCTGATTCATTTCTAGAGCCCTGATAGCAACTATGTAGATGATATGTAGTCATCTACATATATTCTTCTCTATCCTATCATGGAAGCCCTTCCACATCCTTCAATTTGGGAGCTTCAAGGGTCAAACCATGGTTGTTTCCCACACATACCCTGGTGCTATACTCAAGGTTCCAAAGATATTTGGCTCACATGCTCACAATAGAACAGCAGAAGTAGATCAAGTTGAAAGCAGTCACATCCACATGAGTACCATGCAGAAGAGTTCTCCAGAAGGCATCAGAAAGAAGGGCACAGGAATATGCCACAGAGAACTTCCAAGTTGAGAATTGCTTGCAAGGTCCTTCCTTCAGGACAGAATGATTATATTTCTGTTTCTATTCACAATTTACTTGGTGACTAGGCTGAATGGTGGATTTCTTTAATAAAAACAACAAGAATTACCATGATGTGACAGTTGATATATTTGAGGAGCAAATAATTAGCCAGGATGAAGGATTCAAAAAACTTAATAGCTAGACAAATCCAAGTTGAAAAGGGAATCATACTGATAATAGCCATAAATACCAAGGAAAGAAGCCTGAATCCCTTTCTGTTAAAAAAAAAATAGGGAGTCAATAAAATTTATGAAGGAGAAGAGCATGAGGAAATCATTGCTTTAGGAAACTAAGTGTAGCATTAGTATAGATTAGAGGCAAGCTGAAAGTATCACGATAATGCATATATGAAATTACAATTAGGATAGTGTCAGTGGAGCAGTAAGCTGATAAAGTAGATGATGTGCTGGGTCAGGAGTGAGGAAGAACTTTGTCCAAATATGGCTTCAGACACTTATTAGCTGTGTGGCCATAAGCAAGTCACTTAACCCTGCTTGTCTCAGTTTATCATCTGCAAAATGAGGTGGAAAAAGAAATTGCAAACCATTCTAATATCTTTGCCAAAGAGAGAGAAAAAGAGAAACAGAGATGGAGACAAGAAGGGAAGGAGGAGGAGGAAGAGGAAGAGGAAGAGGAGCATGAGACAAAGAAGGAGGAGAAGAAGACAGACGATGAAGATGATAACAAGACACTCAAAGAAGAAGACAGAAGGGAAAGGGAAAGGAAAGAACTCAGATGGGGTCATAAAGAGTTAGATATAACTGACTCTACTTATGACTTCCTAACTCCAGATCCAGCATTCTGTCCATCCACTGTGCCAACTAGCCGCCTCTGGAATATGAGTATAACAAATGATAGTGGGCAAGAGAATAAAAAGAAACTACCTGATACCCAAAATAGTCAATGTTACTACTTATGAACACCCCTGACAAAATGTTTACTGATGAGAAAGAATTCAGGAAAAAAATAATGACTAAAATCTAATAGGAGAGAGGATATGATAATCTCATTTATCCAGGATATTTCTTAGAATCCATTAGTCTTGATAATTAAGATCTGATCATATTATTGCTTCTATATTTAGAAGGAGAAAGAGAACTCTTAAATGGTTAAGTGATTTTGCCTGCTGCCAAGCGTACCTTGAATATGTACTGAGAAAATATTACTAATGACCCCAATATCTAACAGAGAGTCTATTTACCATGCCCATTTCTCCCGCTCAAAATAACCCCTTTTGCAATTAACTAAGAATAAAAACACCTCATGTTGAAAAGGCATTAGTATGGTCACAAGTGTTTCTAATGTGGATTTCATAGTTTCTGAACCCGGCTACAGCTCCATAACCACATCAGTTTTCAAATGAAGAGTAGGAGAGAGACCACCCCTCCCACTGAATGAATGCACCATGGAATCTAAAGCCAAAAATAAAGAGAACAATAATAATGTTATGATTCTAACACAGAAAAACATTAAGCTGTTCCAACTTGACCAAACTTCATTCAAGTCTTGCTATAGTAGCATTTGCATCCAGAAACAGCCTAGGATATATCCACCTGCTTTCATGATTCCTAAAACTGAATTCCAGAGCAAGATCAGGGACAAATTAGGGCTCAGACAAAATCAGGAATGACAGAAATTTAGAAGGGTGTGGAAGGAGAATTGGAAAGGAGTCTATGGACATAAGCTGAAGAATCTAACAGTTTAAGCAGGGATTTGGGGTTGTTTGGTCTAGGAAAATATTTTCACATTTTAGCCCCAACTGAAACTTAGAACAGAGAAATATCAGCGTTTATTGAAGGATACTGCCAAAAAGAAAATTTTAGAAACTGGAAAAGGAAAGCCTATGAAGCCAACAATAAGAAGGAAAGCTGCTTTCTTTGGTTGCTATACCTGTCTCTTTGTAGAGGTGGGTACCCTCATGAACCTGTTGTTCATATCTCTTCAGTCAACTAGTCATCCTAATAGGTATATGTATATTTCCATTAAAATGACAAAGAAAGACCATGCAATTCAAGTCTCTAAAACAATTAATTCCTCTGACAGATGAAAAAATATATATGATTCTTGTATGACGGATATGAGGCCGGAAGGAGCCAGTTATCCTTTGATAAATTAGACCTGTCTAAAAATTCAAATTGCTACAAGTCCAGAGTCTGCCCAAGCCCATCCATTCTTCAGGATTTTTCTGAATTTTGAGATGAAACCTGAGAAGTTTCCTGGATTCTAACAGTAGGAACACTGGGGCCCCTTTTCTCATGCGTTTCATTTCAAAGGCCATGATTGAAGTGCCATCAGGAGGACGAAAAATATTAATACATTCCATTCAAAAGATGAAAAACTACAGGCATTTACAATGAACAACTCAGTTCTTTCTGTTCTCATTTTTTTTGAGGTATTCATGCTACTGGGAAACTATAGGGTCAGAAAAAAATAATTTTCAAAGTCCACCTTTCATTTTAAAAAACCATATTTGAAAGCTTCAAAGAACTGTGTGATACAAGTTCAGTCTATTTTATTTTAAAAGGGGAAGTTGGTATAGCAGATAGCAAAGTTTTATATTCAAATTCCACCTCAAACACTAGTTGTGTGACACTGGTTAAGTCATAATCTCTGACTCAGTTTCATCAGTAAAATAGTGTTAAATTTGAAGACTTTTAAAGTCCCTTTCCTCTTTAGTTCAATGGTCTTAAGATCATACTAGTATATTAACAAACCTACATAACCTAGATTTTTTGACAAAATAATTTAAGTTGTTTTAAGAAATAGCTAGTAATGTGATTATGTCAACCAATACTACAATGTACCTTGAACCCATATCTTGTGTGTGATATTGTACGGTAGTGGACTTCATTAGTCTGTCCTAATGATGAAGGACATCAGCACATTTTCACACTTTTCCTACTTGTTCTGCCTAAAGAAAAAAAAATGAAACCCAGATGAGTGTTACAAGTATAGATACTTTCATTTAAAAACAAAAATGAGAAACTCACCACTGCTTATGGCTATGGTAACTGCCAAGAGAGCTAACAAGTCCTAGGGCCCATATAGTACTTTCACTTTTCCAGAAATTTTTTGCAGCTCTTATTTATACTCACAAGAAGCTTCTGAAGTAGTTAAGGCAGGCAATATCATCCCTTTTTCACACAGGAGGAAACTGGGCCAGAGAACTTAAGAAACCTACATCACACAGCCAATCAGTTGGGCTTAGCTACCAACCATTCCATGCACCAAAATGGCAATATCTCATTTTATATGATGAATGTACTACTACCAGAAATAACGTTTTATGTAAATTTTTAAAAGTTATCATTTGGATCAAATTTATTAGAAGACTTAAAAGAACCTTCCAGGGAATGTTCCTTGTATTGTAAATAATGGTGTACATTCATTCTCATTCTGTGTGTGTGTGTGTGTGTGTGTGTGTGTGTGTGTGTGTCTGTTTCTCTCTCTGTCTCTATCTCTATGTGTGTGTGTCTGTCTCTCATATATACACATATACACTCTCAATTTAAATACTTCAAAACTATAGATTTTTAAAAAGCAACTATGTATGATATTCCTCCCAAATATATGCTACACATAATGGGATTAAAAAAAAAAGTAGACATTTTCAAACCAAAACAAAATAGCTCATAAGGATTGGGACTTTGGGGCAGATATGTGTAATCATTCCTATATATAAACATACACAAGCTCTCTCCAGTACAGAGACTTTGTTTCTTCATTTTAGAAAGCAGATATTCTTTATGTATTACATGGTAGGCTATAGTAGATTTTATAGAAATGTGCTATTGTGATTTACCATTTCAAATGTTGTTAGTGGGGGTTCCACTATATTATAATAAGTTGGGTTTATTCCTTTGTGTGTGTTTTCTTTTTTAGGGGTAGTACAGGGACATTTTGAGGCATTTCTTAGGAGCAGCAATGGACAGTACAGTATCTAAAAACAATTTAAGAATTAAAGTAGGAACTGCTACTCGAGCTTTAATTATTTTAAATGATTATAGCTTCTAATATTTTATATTGTTAGCAAAAATAAAAACCATGTAGCAATTTCAACTACCAAAAATACAAAATGTTTTAGCTTTGTACCTTCTAAGTTTTGAATATACATTCTGTACCATGAAATGGTATAAGCTATATAATGTTCATTTAATATGATACAAAGATCAAAAATACAGATGAGGGAATTTCTCTAAATTCCATTTATATATTCTCTCTATTTTTCAAAAGCATATACAAAAATATCAGCCACAGCAGACTGCTTTACTGAGGGAATGTTCAGTTTACTAGGAATTTGAAAACTGAAGTTGGATGGAGTTTATCATCTTTAAAACAAAGAACTGCTCCATATTTAACTAGTGACCCCACATAGGACATGGACAAACAGCTGTGCATTACAAGAACTTTATAGATGTGATAGAAACAAAGAAAAGGAAATTCATAGCAGAGAGTGACTAACAATGCTGTGTGTTCAAAAACAATGGCCAACACTGAAAATCATTAAGGAGGCACCCTGTTTTGCTTATGGTTGGAACAATACCTATGACATTTAACCTTAAGTTCTGAATTTATTCCTTTTTTATACATTCAAGTGATCTTTTAGCCTGCTCAGATATATGTTATGTTACTATAATAGGATTCATTTTGGGTTTACAGACTAAAAATTGATACTTAGAATTAAGAAGCAGACAAATAGGCAGGAAAAACAATGTGTCACAGTTATTCAAAGGTCAACAGTACTTAAAATACTTTTTAAAAGTAATAAATCTGGAAAAAATTTAACACATGTAACATGCTCTATGTTCCTAAGTTTCCATTTTTTGAAAAATATCTACTAAAAAACTAATCTGTATCACTAATAATTAGCCACAGCTTAAAAATTACTCCACAAATAAAATATCCCTTACAAAAAAGGGAGGGGAAAAGGACTAAATATCCAAACTTCAAACAAATTTATGTTTGCTTAAAAAAAAATAACTTGTAAAGTGCCAAGCAGATGTTTTATTTTTTCCCCAAGTTTCCTGTTTGCCAAGTTTCAATTTGGAATGCATTTTTATGTTAATATCACAGTAATTCAATTAGGAAACATTAGGGCACAAAAACCAAACTGGCCGAATGCATCTCTTTTCTGATTTCAGCATTTACAAACTACAAAGGAAGTTCAACTGAGCTGTGGGCAGAAACTTCCACATCACTGACAAGGAGAAACTCCGAAAGCTAACAGCTGCACACATCTGCAATGAGAGCAGAAAGATGCTGAAAGCCGTGAGGTTAATCCTGACAGATTACCACGCACAGCGTTTTCAGAAGTCAACAGTTACGAACCTTGACAGACTTTGCATGAACTTGACAGTATTGCCATATCTGGTGATCAATTGTCAGCACAGCTTCCCAGATTTAACTACTCTTGGGCACGGAACCAAAGTGTAAAACTCCAAATCTTATCATCTCTGACAACTCAACCCTTCTTCAATGAACCCTGGAATATGATCCACCTGTAATTGGAGACACAATCTATCACACTGCCAAGTAGGCAGCATAAATTGTTCACATATTTGTGTATAGGAATGAAGAAACAGCAACTTTAAAAACCTCAACAGCTGAGCATGGCAAAGGCGACATTTCCAGAATGAAACAGTATCCTACCTGGAGCCCTCTTCTCCTCAGGATGCTGGACTCATCCATTTCCCTTCTTTCCGTCTCTCTTAGTCCTTCCACAAGAGTCTAGCCATGCTGTACTACACACACCTCTACTTCAGCACGCTAATTCAGATCCTAGCAGCTGCTAAACACTTACATCACGGTTTATCTGATTGGAGCAGGGCGGTCAGCTGATTCCAGTTTAGTTATTCATTCCAGCAACTTCAGAGATCATGAATGCTTGCAGCCGTGTTACAAAGCAGCAAGTGGGCTCCGGTCACCTAATGCGTTTATCCAGGCAGGGGTAGCTGTTAGACAGGAAATCCTAGAACGCTTCTTCCCCCACTGTGGTCGACTCCAGAACAATAACTGTAGCGCTAGCCGGTGCTAACGGGAAGGGGCTTTAGGCACAGCCCTTTCGGAAGCCACTCTAAGGTCAACGTGGCTCAGTAAATCAGCAGTGAGAGCTGTGTCAAGGGAGGTCGCCCATCTAGATGGTGAAAACCTGGGGCCCGAAGGGTCAGTCAAGCAGCACAGCCAAGCCTGGCTCCCTTTCATCCTTCTGATGGTATCAAAGAAAACAAAACGGAGCATCATCCACAAGCTGCCTTTCCAGTCAACGCTGGTGCTTTACCTAACAGCTTGAAAGCCAGTTCATTTACATAAATACTTAGGCAAGTGGATTCCCATCCCAAGCATCGAGACATTTGGGATTTTAATTTCCCTCAAAATAGTAAGTTATCTTAACAGCTGACCAAAACACAAAGGGGAGGGGAGATAGGGATGTCAAATGCCATCATTAGTTGGACTATTAACCTATTTATAGTCTATAAGAAGTAAAAAAAAATTCCCATCATGTGCAATTTCACAGTCTGTTTCAGCTTGTTTACTTTTCTCAGCCTCATCTTATTTCAATTCAATGCAAGCAAGAGATGAATATTAAGTTTTCATTATTGGCATAACAGTGAAGTAACACTACACCGATGTTACTTCTTTATAACAGATTAGTTCCCCTTGATCTAAGTACTTATGATACTTAAGTCAGGAATTGTACCATTTGGTCTTAGGCAACAAGAATGGAATTGGTCTATTCCTTGAATTACTTGGACTTTATTTAGTCCAAAAGACAAATTTTACCTACCAATTAATCAACAAGTATTTTTCCTACTCTGTACCAATGGGGCAACTAGATGGTGCACAGGGTAGAGTGCCAGCCTGGAGGTAGGAAGACATCTGAGTTCGAATCCAGCCTCAGATACTTATTAGCTATGTGAATCTGGGCAAGTCACTTAACCCTGTTTGCCTCAGTTTCCTCAGTTGCAAAATGAGTTGGGGAAGGAAATGGGAAACTACTCCTCTGTCTTTAGTGAAAAAAACTCCAGTAGGGTAGGACATGACTGAAAAGTGACTCTAAAACAATATATGCCAAGCATTATACTAGGTTATGGGGAATGAAGAACAATGAAATACCCCCTATTCTTAGATGGATGATGATGAGGATGATAATGAAAGGGATAAGAAGTAAGAGACAGAGAATGTGAGGTAAAATCATTTCATATAAATAAACCCTAAATTTTAAAAAAAGAATCACATAAAAATATTCCACAAAGGGGGAAAAAGTATTTCATTATTTTCTTATCTAGATACCTGCTGTTAAACTGGTCATTGATCTTTTCTCAGCTGTCATCAGACTATTAGGCTTGATAACAATTGATTAGATTATACCATTAAAAATAGCTTAGGGATTTAAGAATCTAACCCAAGAGTAAAATTGATTGCATGTTATGTTCAAAACTGGCCTTTGCATATATCTCCAGATATACAAAGAACAATCTTGTCAAGAAATGTCATCAGCAACAGAGGAGTCAGTTCAGAAGCCCATGAGTGTTTGCTGTGTAGGTTTCATTTGATACCACTTAAGGATGAAAACCCCAGAGAATTTTTAGTCTACACTCATGCACAGGAAAGGTACTATCACTAAAACCAAAGTAGCACAAAATCCATCCTAATCCAAAACAACAGAATATACAATCACAAATTCTTTTGCAAACATTAAAAAAAAAAAAGTAGTGGTTCATTTTAATTATTTACTCCAAAAAGATAGAAATCTTGTGAGTCATCTGTCAAGGGTAACAAAACAAAGCCTGCTAAGAACAGATGCCTTCCCTACCCATTATTACCCATGTTGTTGTTTAGTTATCAGTCACATCTGACTTTGTGACCCCAGTTGAAGGCAAAGTTACTGGAGTGGTTTCACATTTCCTTACCCAGATCATCTTAGGGATGAGGAAACTGAGGCAGACAGTTGAATGACTTGCCCAGGACCACACAACTAATAAGTATCTGAAATCAGATTTAAATTCAGGAAGACTTGTCTTTCTGACTTTACTCCTGGCACTTTATCCACTATGCCACCTAGCTGCCCAGGACTTTGCTCTAAAACCAGATATATTCTTCTATAAAAGCAAAAAATCACAATTCTTAACTGTTTTCTGCCAGATGTACTCTTCCCACCCAGCTCTCCCACTACAGCACTGGAGGCCTTCCATTCCTCTAATATTAGACTGTGTTCCTGAAACAATACTCTGGCAGCAGGTGATGATAACCTTACCAGCTGTTATGCCTTCATCATCTACAGAGAATACAAATTCTGAGTTTAAGAAACATCTCAAGTGTCCCTAAGAGCAGGACTACACACACACACACACACACACACACACACACACACACACACACACACACACACACACTTTCTCTCTCTCTCTCTCTCTCTCTCTCTCTCTCTCTCTCTCTCTCTCTCTCTCTCTCTCTCTCTCTCTCTGCATAAATCCACTTCTGCTGCAATGTCAGGAACTGGTGCATCTTTTTATCACTAAAAAAAAGAGAATAATAAAGGACAGGTAACAACTACAAGAGAACTTAAAAAAAAAAAAAAGGAAGTTTCCCCACTAATGAAGAGATCTCATGGAAACAACAAATTCTTGGTCCCAAAACTAGAGCCTAAGAGTGTCTTTTCTGTCATGCTTGAATTAGTGTTGCTGGAAGGGAAAGCTGAAGGACATATCATCTCTCTGGCAAGTGGAATGAATTTCTGATAGCAACTGCACCCATGTAACCTATAATACTTTTCAGGGGCAATGGGGGCTTTGATGGGTATAAAGTGGCTGAGCAGAAAGTTGGCTGAAGGGGAAAGGTACATTTCTTAACAAAGGATATGAATTAGATAAAAATCTAGGTTAGTATTCAACCATTAACTAACCCTAAGATGAGGATTATGACCATAGCACCATCAAATCTAGTATGAAAAAATATTGATTATCTGTCAAAAGGCATCACTTTGAGAAGGGATACACATACATTTTAAAGAAATAAAACCAGCCAGAGGCAAAAACATTTGGGACAAAAATAAAAGACTGCTGAAAGAATAACATCAAGCAATAACAGCTCAGCTAAGGGAATAGTAAAAGGAAAATTGCTACACTTACCCTATGTCTACAGATTTTCTCATCAAGATAAACTATGTATTAAAAATGCAATAAAAACTTAGACTGATGACACCATTCATAGGTACTGACTAATTAGCTTTCGGTCTGGATTCCCATTATAAGGCTTGGTTTTCTATGGTTTTTACACCTTTATAGGATATATTCACATTGTTGAGATTAAATTTACAAGATATCAACTTGCGCATATCTTAGCTTCCATACATTCAAATAATGGAATTTACCAGCCTTTGTCATTATTTAGAATGTTAAAAGCCAAAGACAGGTTTAAAGCAGAAAATGAATCTTGTGCAAAGATACCCTCCTGCAACACCAGTTCAGAGAATAATTTACTTCACAGAATGGACACTATTTTGTGGGTCAAATTTTGTTATAATAAATATTATCACAACAAATGGTTTCCTAAAATAAAAATATTTCTAAGCCCCAGTTGACAATCAGTACAAAAATTTTTGTCTAATAACAAGAGAAAACACAGCTAGAAGTAATTTAGGTTTTTTCCTAGGCACAGACTAATAGGATTTTAAAACTGGAAAGGTCTTTTAGAGATCATCTTAGTTTATGCCTATATTAAAGTCACTTGCTATAACAAAAAAAATCCTAATTCAATTTATGCAACCTAATATAAGTTCAGGGTAGAAAAATAACAACTTGTATAAGTTATTCAGGAACAAATGACCTTGTTTCCCTCTTATCATGTTAGTTACCTACATTTCCACTTCTCTTCAGTCTTGGGGACTTAAAAGTAACTCAATCACTAAAATAGTTATTGATTCAATACTAAGTGACCACTGTTAATAGACTGGAGGAGTTTTTTGGGGGGGAGAGGGTAAAAAGAAACAAAAGAATGGTAAAATACAGTGTCTTCTTTTACTGAAATTAGAAATTTGGGTTCACCCACCATGCCCCATACCATCCACCATCATAGCACCCATAACTTGCTGTCAATCTACTTTTAAGCATCTCTACTATATGCTTTCATTCAATACTCATAGAAACTAAAGATAAGAGTAGAGAAGACGAAGTTGATTCTTAAGAGTCATCAGATTTCTGAGGGTGAAAGATCTCAGAGGTCATTCAATCCTATCACTTAATTAAAACAACAAACTCTTTAAAAAAATTTGTTATTTAAAGAAAGTCTTGACAGGTGGGTCATCCAAGCTTAGATCAATTACTTTCAACACTTCTAAAGTTAGATTTTTAACTTATAATTTTATTTGAAAGGACATTCCTGTCTTTTTTTATCTTGATACCTGGATTCCCTTAGAAGGACACAAACACTTAAAACATTTAATTCCAGTGCCTGGGATTAAATATCTAAGATTTACCACTCCATGTAAGAGGATGAGAATCTTGGGTATCTTGGGAATTGTCACCATGACAACATTCCATGAACAAGAAAGCATTTTTATGCCTCTTCAGAGTTTTAAAAGGATTTGTCCTATATCAAAACTTAAGAAAAGCAAACTGCTGCACCACCATTCCTTAATCAAAGGTCCCTTCGTAGTGTTTTCTGGAGGAAACCAGACTTCCTTGAGTACAAAGAATATAAGGTCATTTAAAACAAAAGGAAATTTGTTCATAATGGAATGTCCAAGAAGACACAAAGAAAAGAGAGGAAAAAGCTGAAGAGGAACAGAGGATAGAAAAGGCAGAAAGAGGGCAGATAGTGACTGCAGAGAAAAGAGTTTCATCAAATTTAAATCCCAGAAATAAGGAGAGAAGATAAGAATTTGCTAACTTTAGGATAGAGAAATATCTTTACATGAGTGTGGGCTCTATGCTGATGGAGAAGGGGATTAGAGAGGAAAGTGTTAATATGTTCTCCCTCAAACACCAAAGCAAAGAAAAGGAGCTGAGCATCTGGGACAAGAGATATCTGATGACTGGCTCCCCCAAGAGCCTGACTGAATCATAATCAACATTAGTTCCCTCTGCCTCATACCATGATAGCACAGTCAGACGATACTCTGAAACTTGGCCTATGAGCTTAATTCCTTCTCAGGATTGGTATCTTAGGATGAAGTTTTGATGGCACAGTTCTGCTGCCTGGGTCAGGATCTTTCTTGGTGGGCAGGAACCTAGTATCTGGCCTTTTGATATGCAGAGGAAGGGAAAAGACATTGGTGAGGCAAGTAGAGAACACAGGAGATTTAAGATTTTCCTGGAATCAGGAAAACTGGAGTTCAAATTCCAAGGCCTGCCTCAGATCCTAAAGTCACTTAACCTTTGAATAGAGCCCAGATACCTATCTACCCTATCAAGTACCTTTGCTTTTCACATAGGATTTAGTAAAGCAAGATGGAGCAGAGAAGCTGGTAACTCAATACATAAGGTTCCAAATCCATTCCCCAGGCCATAGGTGGCAATTGTGGACTATATTGTTGCAAGGATTCCGTCTTTGTATCAACCAGAATAGCAGAGAAGCCTTGAAATTCACCATGACCAAGTATCCATAATTTGGGGTTTAATCCAAGATAAACTTTAATGTTTATATTCAATATATATAATTTCCATCAATTCTTTTCCCATGTGTCATTATGGTATGTAGAATGTGACCCAAGAAAGGATGTGGTACGTTTGGGTTGGGGAAGACTCAGTACAGAAACAAAGAGATCTGCTTCTAATATGGAATAAATGCAAATTAATCTTCTCCTTTGGTGACTAAAGGAAATTGTCAGATTCTGGGCAGCCTAGAAACAAATTGTAAGGGAGATCAGAAATCCTGAGTCCAAAGGGACACTTACAATTCTAGGTTCTTTATACAGACCTCCTCCCTCAATGGCTACATTGATTTTTTTTTCTTTTTTAAGTTTATATAGACTCTTAACAGAGACTCTCTCACCAACAGCTCCTTAAAATAAAATCTCAAAAGGATGTAAAGGAAGAAGTGGAGACCATTTGATTGGATTCGGGAGAAATAAGATCATGGAGCAAGGGAAAGAAGCTTTAGCATTAGCCCTGTCCAGAATACAGGGAGTAGTTCTTTGGCACTGAGCAGGTATCAGCTGGGCAGCTATGTGGTAACAGACTTGGACTCAAGAAGATCTGAATTAAAATCAGCCTTCATCACTTACTACTGGGCAAGTCACTTCACCGTGTTTGCCTCATTCCTCATTTATAAAATGAGCTGGAGAAGGAAATGGAAAACCACTCCAGTATCTTTGCCAAGAAAACCCCACTGACAAAGTCCATGGAGTCATGTAGAGTTAATACAACTGAACAACAAAAGATATAGATGCACTTTATCATCTCCATGCCAAGAGTTGCCCTTGCCATTCCCATTCCCACTTGGTAACCTCTTTTGACCAGGAGGGGCCCTGTGCTTGAAAGTTTTAGCTCTTCTGCTTCTTGGGAGGATTCATTACTCTTCCTTGGCTTATCCATCCCATTGGTAGCACCCCTTCAACTTCAACTTCTCCACCTTTCCTAGTGAGCTGTTTAAGGATGGAAGTGATATGTGCCTTTAGAGTCCTCCTCACTATCATAAAATTCTCAGCAGCAGAAAAGAATTCCCAAGACTCCACTTGCCCTTACCTATAAAACTAAGGCAGCTCCCATTACAAACTTCAGTATTCTCAGGTTCATTTATTCATTTCTCCATCAGAATATTTCAGCTTATGACAAGTGTGAGCTCCAGTGGGTTAGCTGAGTATTTTATATCTAAAAAACCCCAGTATTAAAACTGAACATTTTAAGATATTTTTGTATGAACTGGGAAAACATCTTCACAGTTAAAGGTTCTGATAAAGGCCTCATTTCCAAAATATATAGAGAACTGACTCAAATATATAAGAAATCAAGCCATTCTCCAATTGATAAATGGTCAAAGGATATGAACAGACAATTTTCAGATGATGAAATTGAAACTATTACGACTCATATGAAAGAGTGTTCCAAATCATTATTGATCAGAGAAATGCAAATTAAAACAACTCTGAGATACCACTACACACCTGTCAGATTGGCTAAGATGACAGGAAAAAATAATGATGAATGTTGGAGGGGATGTGGGAAAATTGGGACACTGATGCATTGTTGGTGGAGTTGTGAACGAATCCAACCATTCAGGAGAGCAATCTGGAATTGTGCCCAAAAAGTTATCAAATTGTGAATACCCTTTGATCCAGCAGTGTTTCTATTGGGCTTATATCCCAAAGAAATACTAAAGAAGGGAAAGGGACCTGTATGTGCCAAAATGTTTGTGGCAGCCCTGTTTTTAGTGGCTAGAAACTGGAAATTGAATGGCTGCCCATCAATTGGAGAATGGCTGGGTAAATTGTGGTATATGAATGTTATGGAATATTATTGTTCTGTAAGAAATGATCAGCAGGATGAATACAGAGAGGCTTGGAGAGACTTACATGAACTGATGCTAAGTGAAATGAGCAGAACCAGGAGATCATTATACACTTCCACAACGATATTGTATGAGGATGTATTCTGACGGAAGTGGATTTCTTTGACAAAGAGACCTAACTGAGTTTCAATTGATAAATGATGGACAGAAACAGCTACACCCAAAGAAAGAACACTGGGAAACGAATGTGAACTATCTGCATTTTTGTTTTTCTTCTCGGGTTATTTTTACCTTCTGAATCCAATTCTCCCTGTGCAACAAGAGAACTGTTCATTCTGCAAACATATATTATATCTAGGATATAATGCAACATATCTAACATATATAGGACTGCTTGCCATCTAGGGGAGGGGGTGGAGGGAGGGAGGGGAAAAATCGGAACAGAAACGAGTGCAAGGGATAATGTTGTAAAAAAAAATTATCCTGGCATGGATTCTGTCAATATAAAGTTATTATTAAATAAAATAAAATAAAATATTAAAAAAGATATTTTTGTATGTAGTACACAAACCCAATTATTTTGTTTATGAGTTAAAAACCAATTTTAAGTCACTCCCACTGCCATGCAATACCTAAAACCTTGAATCAGATTCTATCTGATTCAAAATTGTACTGAGATACACTGCTCAAATTAAGAACAAATGGTCAAAGTAAGCCATGAGCACTAAGAGCTATCTTTCCCTGGATTTTTTTTTATTTTTTAACAAACTAAAAGTTGAACCTTATTTAAAACTAGTCTTGAAGATCAATACACAAAAAGAAATAACAATTTGTAGTTGTCATCCAAAGAAAATTTAAACATCTGAAGGTTAGTAAGGCAATCTAAAAATACTGTCAGGCAAGGAAGCAAAATCAAGAGCAGACTACTTTGTAGAAGAAGATAGGATTTCTCCCACCTCCCCAAAATGAACACACTTAATACTATCTCACAGACAAAAGACTAAATCTGGATTTATTCTAAGAGTAATATTTTGTCAAATGTGTTTCACTTAGCATAAAATGCAGGTGGGGTCAACAGCACACATATGCCTATGTAATACATGGCATCCCACGCTATCCTCCATTTAGCTCCATTTTCCATTCTGTCTATAATCTTTGAGACTTTATAATGTATGCAATTGGTGCTTTGTACAGTGTAATATGCACAATTTTGCTTAAGGCTTTTCACTAGATGCTATATTGTCTTGACGTTTTCATCACCTTTTTTTATCTAATTATTCCTGGCATATTAGCCATCAAATCACTACCGACAAAATGACAGGAATCATGGTATTGAAAAAATTATATCCTTGAAGGAAATAATAAAATATAAATTACATACATAATTTTCTTTTGAACATTTTAACAATGACACACTCATATACATATGAAATATAGTATACTGTCCTCATAAATGCCCTAACATCAATCACAGTAGAAAAATATTCCTTTCTTTGCTAACACACGTACCTACAAAATATACCATTTCTAATAAAAACTGTATAATATAACTTCATTTTTTCATATCTGCTGAAGCATGAGCATTTATGAAGATATGACAATGGTCTCATTTCTTTTTTCTCTTCTTAAATAAAGTGTCTTCCTTTTTAAAAGATGTACAACTGATGCTGGAAACATAGCTTAATCTTCAGAAAGATCCCAATACTCCTATATTGTTTGAGAGAAAAGAATAGGAAGAATCAGCACAGTGCAGTGAAAACAATCATCTCTCAGGAAGCAGAGGACCTGAGTTCAAATTCCATTTCTGATGATTATTACTCTATAACTGTAGGTATGTCAGGTGACTTCCTTGAATCTCAGTTTCCCATCTATAAAATGAAAAAGATACTATAACTCTGAGATGAAGAGGATATAAATAGAATATTTCTACACATCCCACAAACTCAAGGAGTAGAGTTCTGGCATATTCAACTAGTGACTTTATGATTAGAACTCCCACAATATTTTGAAAGTCTGAAATATTTAAGTATTCGTTCATTGTAAAGTGTTCTGCAAGGTGCTCCCAAACAAGAACCCCAGAGAGGGTCTAAATATGCCTTTATTCCAAGTCTAGTCAAGACATCAGAGATTGCAAAAATGCTTTCAGGCAACACACGTCTCATACTTTTTTTTTTCTCCCTTTCTCTCTCCCTACAGTGACAAAAAGATCAGATCTAGGTTAAAAGGATGATAACGTGGTTAAGCTTCTGAAAAAAAAAAAAAAAAAGTCAACACAAGGTGAAAAACCAAACTGGAAAATCTTCTGAGAGAGAAAACAGACTGCAGTCACCTTCAAATTTTAAAATCAGATTGACCATAAAGCATAGAAATATGGCTAATTAAAAATAAGCTATGCATGCAGAAACTGATCAATGTAGATTTTCTTTCTAATAATGGCTTTTAAAAAAACAAAAATACAGATTATAACATAGCTCTTACTGACCTAATGCAAACTGGCAGACTGATGGCTTTAAATCTTAAACTCAAGATTGAATCTTGAGCTTAAATCTACCTAGAGGCTTTGAATTAAATTAATTCTGTATTCTTGGCCAAGAGTCTTATTCAGATCTTGTTTCCATTATGCACATAAAGGATAGAATCTGCTATGAATTCTTTCCAAAGACTAAAAGTTACTCATAGAGAAAGGAGCAGACAACACAACTTATAGGTTCATTCAGCCAAACAATTGAAAATTCTTACATCCCCCTATTTCTTCATCCTGAATTTCCCCTTAAATGTTTTATTTCCCTATCACTCTAAAACAAATTCTCGTGGATCAGTACCCCATCTTGTTCAATAGACTAGATATGTCAGTAGGCCTAGAAATAAAGGAAGGGCTAATATTATTGAGCATCCCCAAAGAAGTAATCTTTTAAGACTCCATCACTTTACACAGAAGGATGGAATCATTTCCCAGTCATTAATATAAGCATATATTATGGTAATACTACTTCAGAGTTACCAGTGATACTCTTTTTCAAGTCAAAAGACTGGGACCCTGATTGAGCAAGAACCATTTCCTTTATAAATTTTTTTTTTTTTTACAATTTCATAATATATCATTTACAAAATCTTTCACACAAAAAAAAACATGCTTTCTCCTTCTGGAAGTTAGAAATGTCTCAGAAAATATGGGCTGAGCATGTTGTTACATTGAGGATTCGTGTAATTCTTCCTCAGAGAAATCCAAAATGTTCTCCAGTTAGTATTGGCACTTATCTCTAGTGATTAGGCAGAAATGGCATAATTGCTTCCATTTCAGCAGGAAAAAGTGTGAGGGGACCTAATTTGCCAGACGTCCATTTACTACAGGTCCAGAGTTGAGTCCATTAGACCCATAGCAAAAGGAAAGAAATTGTCACTTAAAAAAACCCAAAAAAACTATAAATATAATTATAATGATAATCAAGTATAAATAATAATAATAATAGGAAGTATTTTAATGTTTTAAGGAGCTTTAATATTTGCCAACGCTATTTAAAAGTTATTCTATTTGATTTTCACAACAACCCATGAGTTAAGTGCTATTATCACCATTTTTGAAGGGAAATAGGTTGAAAAAAAAATAAGTGATTGGCCCAGAGTCAAGATTTGAATGTGTTTTTAATTCAAAGTCCAAAATTCTAACCAGAAGTCCAACCTGCCTTCAAAAATTTTATTAAGAAAAAACAGGACAAATATTTTTATCTTTTTGTTGTTTTGTTTGCTTTTTTCCTTTCTCAATTTTTTTTTTACCTTTTTTTAATCTGATTTTTCTTGTGCAGCATGATAAATGTAGAAATGTGCTTAGAAGAATTGCACATATTGGGTTACTTTCTCTCTAGGAGAGAAAGGTATAGAAAAAAAATTTGGAATACAAAGTTTTGCAAGAGAAAATATTGAAAAATAAATATGTATTTTGAAAATAAAAAGCTATTATTAAAAATTAAAAAGAAAAAACTACATAATTAGATTGTTAGTACTATGGATAATTTTAAAAATATACTTTTGCATATAAATAACTTACCCTTCTATTTTTTGTCCTCCTTCAAGATCCTTATCAGTCTTTTTACATCAATTTTTATACAGTCATCACCAATATAAAGGTTACTACAATTCTAACTCTCTTCATATCATATATTATACATTCTTTCTATATTTCTTTATAATCTTCATATTTTTTCACTTTCGATCTAAATTTTATTTGGCTTTCTAGAGATGGTTCCTATCCAGTGTACAAAAGCATTAGTTTTGACATGTGTTCTCATGACTTTGCCAAGCCAGGCTCTGTCATGAAATAAGCAAAACTGTCCTTCCACTCTCATGATATTTGTCCTCAGAACAAAAGGTTATACTGAGAAAAAGGCAGCACTGGTATGTTGTTTTTATAAATTTATGCAAGTGAAACAAGACCATGCAGCCAGAAGGCCACTGCAGTATTGAATGTAAGCCAAATCTGGCCGTCATGTCCCTCACCATTGCTTATAAAAGATTCAGATTCCCACTCTTCTCCAAGAGTTGTTTCATCCGATTAGCTAAAATTAAGAAGAGGTTGATTAAAAGGCCTTTTTTTTTTTTTGATAAAAATTTCTAAGCTTCCGTGGCTTAACCTCTTCCCATACAAAACAAATATTTTCAGAAATACTTAACTATAAAGAAAACAAATATGTTTTTTTCCTTTTACAAAAACAAATATTTTTTCTAAGTTCTTAATAACTGCAAATTTTTTTTGGAGGCAAGCTATTGGGTATAAAATCTTGGTGGAATGAACTTTCATTCATTTTTTTTGCCTCTTTCCCCAATCTAATTAAAAAGAAACTCTTCTGTTTTTAATTAGCAATAATTTATTATTTGTTGATGTAGAAAACACTCAAATATGTGTATAATTTTATATACATGCATTCAAATATACAAACACACAATTTATGAAGTTGCTCTAAAAATTTATCTTTGAAGCATTCTGATTTTCAACTTCTCCTAAATATGCCAAAAGATATTCTTTGGAAAAGTAGAATATTAAATATTGCAAATTGTGTCATATCTGGTCATGTTATATTTCTTAAGCTTATCTCCTATCCCTAGTCTAGTCAAAAACCAGCAGCGATGCATCTATGTTATTTTTTTAAATACTTCTCAGATTTTACAGACTGATATAAAGTCACTATATTCTGTTTGAAATCCTTAGCTCACTCATTTATTTTCATTAATCTTAATGACATCATTAATGTACAATGTGTTTCTCTAGAACTAATTGTATTTTCCCTGTATCAAACACTAACAATCATGGATTCCATTATCACCTAATAAAATTCAATAAAAAAAAAAAAAACTGCATAGCACTGTAGCCTAAGATGAATATTTACAGATTTCATGTGTTTTTTTTTTTTATTTTAAATGTTACAATAGATTGACCAGGTTGTTAGATAGACTCTTGTTCTTTTACACAAGGCAATGAATAATTATTTTATGACAAGTTTAGAATCACTTATAGAAATTTTAAATATGGGTTATGCCTTATTGTCCCTTTATCTTAATCTCACTGGAGATTTAAAGACAGGGAAAAAAAACTGTTCTTTTTCAACGTCATATAATTATTGTTTCACTGAAAGGAACAGAATATTAAAGGGAGCTTCTGAGTTCTTCCTTCTTGAAAATCTTGAAATCAATGATGTCTATCTGGGGCAATACAGATTTTCTATGATTTAGGAAAATATGGTCAGTTGATAAGTGATTTCATGTTCCTGGGAATATCCCCCCAACCCTCCACAAAAGGATAATAGCTGGCATTTACAAAATTCTTAAAGATTTACAATGCACATCACAAATACCTCATTTTATCCTTACAGTTTATTCCCATTTTACAGATAAGGTAAAAAGCAGAGAGAGATTGAATAATTTGCCCAATGTCGCACAGCTATTAAGGTGACTCCAGGTTCAGTGTGCCACTTAAAGGCCTCAGTAATCATGATATATGCCCTTTGAAGGTGGCATTTTAAAACTAGGAATATAAGCAAAAGCAATGAATAATGGCATTGAGAATTTCCCTCAGATTGTATACACTTAGAGATATTACATATACCTAGCAATAATATTCCCCCCACCAATTCTCTCAATTCAATTTCCTTCTATTCCACATACTTCTAATATACATACAGGTTTAATACTTAAGAGGCAATTCTACTCAAGAGACCTCTTACTGCTAAGTCAAGGGGTCTCTCATGCAGTACATTCCATCAATCAGAGAGCTCTCGTGCATGTCCACAATCTTCCTCCAAACTCATTATAATATAAGAAACAGAGAAAAAAAAAGATTGATTTTTATGATCATAAAAGAGGTATACAGTGTACCTTTAATCTCTTTTCAACAAAGACTCGCGTTTTCTAAAAGACATGGTACTTTTAGTACAATCTTTTTTGCTAAAATTGAAGTTCAGTGACCTGGAGAAAGTGAATCTGTCTTGGCTATAGCAGACAGATAAAATGACTTCCCTTATTAAGAAAAAGAGAAAAGGGAAAAAAAGGAAGAAGATATCACCTCATTCATTTTTTTTTTCTTGAGGCTTCCCAAATTCTATCGGCATCTTCAGAATGACTTCCCACTCTATACTCAAAATCTTGCATCTCTGCCATCACTCCAGTAATAGCAAAAAGAGAATATGGCAGGGCTTTTTCTGATGAGGCTACCAACTGAAATTCCTCAACTGTGCTTTTAGAAAACTGGTTACAATGAGAATGTGAATATTCTAATTTTTCTGGTGTTTAATAAATAATTTTAAAGTTTAAATCTGATTTCTTTCCCCAAAACAATCCAGATCACTCTCCATGAACAATCAGGAAGACATTAATTTTTTTTTGGGGGGGGGGATTAAGAATGTCACATGAAACCGAAATGTTATTGGAAGGCAGCTTTGGAACTCAGATACTTTCTGCAATTTACATTTTCTAAAGCATTTTCCCAGTTTGATAACTCAGCTTTCAGAAGGGGTGCTAAGATTAAGCTGTCAGAAGGCTGCTTCATTTGCATGCTTCCTCAACATCCAGAGTAACAACCATGACGATTACCCACTCGGCATGGAGTTGCTCATTTAGCGTGGATGTTTAATTGCAAATCTAGAAGTTACTAGCAACTCATTTTAGCAACATGGTGCAATAGATTTTACTATTGTCTCTGCCTCCAAATGCAAGTTATAGCTAATATAACAAAAAAGAAAGAAACCAAAGTTCTTTTAAAAATGACTTTAACTCAAATATTCAACATTTTATTTAAAAAATCATTCTAATACCAAAATCAAGGAAGCCAAAATGCTTTACATAAACAATTTGGAAAATCACAAGCCATCAAATTCAATCACTCTAGGAAACTCAAATTACTGTCAAAGAAAACATCATCCTCCCACATGTAAGTTAGTCCTACACTAAAGCAACTGTCTTTTTAAAAATCAATAAAGAAAAAGGGAAGGGAAGGGAAAGGAAGCATTGACCAATGTTCAAGATGACAATTTGTTAATCAAAAAATAAAAGATCCCCATTTTCATATATTCTTTAATGATTCTGATGATATGCTCCAAGTTCATCTAGAGACTTCTCCCTGATTATATACTAGTAGTTAACAAAGAAGACCAAAATTTTGTCATTTTAATGGCAACCAAAGTCCTTATTAGATGAAAAACTTTTTTTTCCCTGACAATCATAGTTTCTTACTAAAAGAAGGCAGTTTTAAGGGGTTTTTGACAATTGTTTCCAATTAATTTGAGCTCCTGATTTTGCATTTGGATTCTAATTGCCTGGCATACATTATGGGTTTATTTTAAATTTTTTTTTCAATATATATTTTACTTCCAAAAACTCTCACTTACATACAACTATTTGGGAAGAAAGTGCTTCAGAGAGATTTGATCTTGTGCCACCCAGTGGACAAACCTTCATTCTATTTTTATTTACCCATTTACTTTAAAATATTTCCAACTTTTAGTTATTCAAGGAAGGAGAGAAGAAAATTCAGCCAGTCACCAGAAAATGTTCTAGTAGGCACAACCTAGTTTTGTGCATAGAATACCTGGACTGGAGTCAGGAATATTCATCTTCCTGAGTTCAAATCCAGCTTCAGAAACTTACTATGTGACCCTGAGTAAAACATTTTTGCCTCAGTTTCCTCATTTGTAAAATGAGTTGAACAATGAAAGGGCAAAACAACTTCAATACCTGTACCAAAAAAAAAAAAAAAAAACCTCAAGTAGAGTCACAAAGTCAGTCATGACTGAAAAAAACTGAACAAGAAATTCATATCTGCTTTCTTCATATCATGTACCATCTGGCAATGGAGAAATTTGTAACTGTCTAGGTTGATAAAAATACATACAAAGCAAAGAGTCTATCTATGAGAAAGAGATTCCTTAAAGCAGATCATTCCATGTGGATGTAAAGGAAAGTTATTGTTCAGATTTGCAAATTTTTTTCCACTTAAAAGTTGTGTAAACCCTAGTAAGCTATTACAGCAAAAACAAATGCTCACTTCAAAATATCTGGTTTCATAATTTTTTTTTAATTTTTTAATAACTTTTTATTGATAGAATGCATGCCAGGGTAATTTTTTTTACAGCATTATCCCTTGCATTCACTTCTGTTCCGATTTTTCCCCTCCCTCCCTCCACCCCTTCCCCCAGATGGCAAGAGTCCTTTACATGTTGAATGGGTTGCAGTATATCCTAGATACAATCTATGTGTGCAGAACCGAACAGTTTTCTTGTTGCACAGGGAGAATTGAATTCAGAAGGTATAAATAACCCGGGAAGAAAAACAAAAATGCAAGCAGTTTATATTCATTTCCCAGTGTTCTTTCTCTGGGTGTAGCTGCTTCTGTCCATCTTTGATCAATTAAGGCTCTCTTTATCAAAGAGGTCCACTTCCATCAGAATACAACCTCAAACAGTATCGTTGTTGAGGTATATAATGATCTCCTGGTTCTGCTCATTTCACTCAGCATCAGTTCATGTAAGTCTCGCCAGTCCTCTCTGTATTCATCCTGCTGGTCATTCCTTACAGAACAATAATATTCCATAACATTCATATACCACAATTTACTCAACCATTCTCCAATGATGGACATCCTTTCATTTTCCAGCTTCTAGCCACTACAAACAGGGCTGCCACAAACATTTTGGCACATACAGGTCCCTTTCCTTTCTTTAGTATCTCTTTGGGGTATAAGCCCAGTAGATGGTTTCATAATTTTTTAAATTCCTATTTATAACTGTGTCAATGCAAACTAGGAAAAATATCTATAGTTTTATTTCATTGGAGGTTTGAAAGAGAAGGTTATCAATTCTGAAAAAGACTTGTCATTGTTTTTTGCCTAAATTAAAAGCATTTAGGCCACAAGTTTTACTCTGATGACCTGCTTTCCTTTCTTGAGCCCTGAGGATTAGAGTAGCAATCTTAGAACAAAAGCAGACTTATTCAGCATTGTTCAGTACTTGGTTTCCTGTCTCATAATTTTTAAGAATAGACTATAGAGCTTCATTACAGCTTTCACCAGGCTCAAGATGCTTTCAAGCCTAACTTTCCCAGGCAGAGAATTACATTCTGAAAATTACATTTCCATTGTAAAGTGTACATTTTCAAAGCTTTAAATTGATCTTTTAAACATTTTTTCCGCCTAGATTCTATTCTTCAGTTTTCAGAATTTGAGGGAAATAGGAGTTAGGAAGGTTTACTGCTACAGCTGCCACAAGCAGTGAGAATATCTTCTTTAACTTCAAGAACCCTAGGGACCCAATTCACTGTTATCCTTTAATTCTAAGGTAAGGTGGTGTCTTGTTTCTAATATTTTGATCACTATTACTAATTACTAACAATTTACTTTCTAATCCTACATATTTTATCATGCATTAAAACCATTATTTTGAGGAGGGGTCCCCTAGCCTTTACTAGATGGCCAAAGGGGTCTGTGTCACCAAAGTAAAGGTTAAGATCCGATGTTCTAATGTTTGGAGTTTTGCTGTTTTGCAGCCTAATCTGTACCAGGTTCCTCAATAACCAGTTCCCCAAAGAAAAAGGAATGTAGATTCCTTCCTTTCCAGATATTTCCTATGATCCTAACAAAACAACACAATACCCTCTAGATATTTTTGAAAGGGAAACAGAGAACTACAAAGGAAATGGGGGTGGAGTTAAAGGGACCAGAGGGGAATAAAATAGCAGATGACTAAGTTTAATGGGGGCTATGACCACCCCAACAGAACATGCTCAAAGTTGCCATTCCTGGTTCTAAGCAACAATTCCATTTTATCTCCCAAGCTGCACAAAAACAGGTGAGCTGCCAGATTTGGCCCTTGGGCCATAGTTTGCCTAACCCCAAGTCTAAGATCAGGAAAAAAAAAAAATCCGGGCAGAATTTGTGCTAACTGATCTAATGGATAAAAAGTAAAATCTTTTGTTCAAATATAACTGAACAAGTCATTTAACCTCTGTGCCTCAGTTTCCTCATCTGTAAAATAGGGATAATAACAGCATGTGTTTCCCAGAGGATGTTGTGAGGATCAAATGAAATCATATTTGTAAAGTGCTTTTCAAATCTTAAAATCCTTTATTATTATATGCTTTAGCTGTTGTAAGTTTGCATTCTCTTAGAAGCTAATATGAAGGAATGGACCATTCATAACCACTGCAACATATTAGCACACAGTGCTTAGAAGTCACAGTATGATTCAGTTTCAAAGGAACAAATTGGTGAAAGAGTTAGACATTTTCTTCCCTATCCACAATTCTAGTCATCGGTATCTTTAGTTCAGCAAATAAGAAGGTTTCTCATTAACTTACAATACAAACCCCTCAAAAATGAGTCAGTCACATATGACTGGAAGCAGGTCCACCACAGCAAAACAACAACAAAAAGAAAAAACAAAAACAGTTTCCATGTGGGTACCAGGAATCAAGAATGAAAAATCTGAATATGTCACATGGTAAAGAGAAGGAAAGTGAATTCAGCCCTTCTACAGAAGTATAAAGTTTACACTTTGACAGTTAGGCAATACAATGGATAGAACTCTGGGTCTTAAGTTTAAATTTGGCCTCTGACATTTATTAGGCAAGCCACTTAACCCTGTTTGCCTCAGTTTCTTGATCTGTAAAATGAGCTGAAGAAGGAAATGATAAACCACTCCAGTCTCTTTGACAAGAAGGCTCCAGAGTCATGAAGAATCAGACAGAACTGAACCGACTGAGCAACAATAAAATTTACATCTTACAAAGGGAACTTGACTTTACTATTTACCTTCTCTCCTGACAGATGCCTTTTAATGGGTTAATACCACTAGCTCATTTCTAGCTCTTTAGATGGAGATATGTTTGCCAAGACTGCCTAATATTTCAACTTTTCAGAATTGTTTTTCCCAATCATTGAGGTTGATATTCAAAATTTCTAGCCATTCCTTCCTATTTCACTCCTATCTCCAAATCATTTCCTGTATCCTGCCTTCCTGGATGTCTATTTCAAGTGGACTTTTATCATCTTCATCTAAGATTTGCTAGTTAGCCATCTGAATATATTGTTATCTTGGGCCCCAGGGTTCTGAGAAAAGAAAATTATTTATATGGTCTCCTGCCCTACTACAATGCTATCCCCTTTCACGAGTCAAGAATTTTTGCCTCCTTTACCCTCCTCTGAAGATCTCAGCATTTTAACCCTCTAATACTTTTGGGATATTATCAGTTTTTCAATTTGTCTGTAGAAAATTGCTCATATGCCCAAAGGAATGTAAACTATCATTCTTTGTCCCTGTATCTCTAGCTACTAGAGCAGTGACTGGCAGATAAGACTTAACATGTTTGTTGACTTATTGGGTCAAGATTGATTTTCTCTCCTTCGTAGGAGAACTCTCTTCTGTCTATTGCCTTAGACTGACTGTGGGCCCTGTGATTCTTGACCATGAGGCTATTTCTCCATGATTCTCTTTTTCTGTGTCCCCTTCTTATGTTGTCCTGAGGAGGATTCTATTCCTCCAAAAATTTTTTCTGTTCAAATTCTGTCCCTCTTAGCTCCAACAGCTTGCCCCCAACTTCCTTCCGACTGGCTGACATAACACTATAAAAACCACTTCTTCATTCCTTTCTCATGGACTCTGGGCCTGCCGCACATGACCTATACGGGGGTTCTAACCAGCAAATGTTTAAAAAGTAGCTCTTTGAGGGAGGGGAGATAAATATACAACACATTTTGCAGCTTAATCTTCATTATTAACATTTTCTCTATTACTTAAGTGTAGACAATCAATAAACAATAAATTAATCCCTGATTTGTATCATTTGTCAATATCCAAAGTATAAATACTTAACCTAAAAATTTAGCAATCAGTTTTTAAGAACATGATTGAGCTGGTTCCAGGATACCTCAGGTCCTATCCCATGAAGATATATCAACTACATGCCTTTGCAACTAAAACATAAGGAACATAAAGTAGTTAAAAAAAAAAAAGATCAACATTCTGTGTATTGACTGTCAGGCACAAATAAGTATATGTTACTATATACTTATAACAGACATTTCTTTCATTATTCCAAATAAATATTGATGACTTCATTTTTTTTTTGCCTAAAGCAATTAAAATGGGATGTTTTAGATCCAGAACTAGGTCTTTGTTTTGAGGGTGAAAGGCAATGAAAAAATATAGCTTAGGCACTAAACATGCAAAGGATCTAAAAAAACATATAGTTTAACCTGATAATTTTATAATTGAGGAAATTAATGTCCTGGGTATCTTAGAAAAGGTTACATAATTATTAAATATCATAACTAGAATTCATACTCAAATTCTCTAACTAAATCTTACTACTATAGAAACTGCATCTAACAGAAATGGTATTCCCATCCATGTTTCACAATGCTATGATTATTTTGATCTCAATCAAGTAATGAAAAAATTTGAAATTATCTTTGCCCTTTTTAAAAATATCCAACTTGTATATCCCAAAGACCTTCTCAGCAGTCATTTTTATAAGTGGAATAGAAGTCAAAAAGTCATGAACTGTTATTGAGATAAGTTTACCTAGATGGGATTTTTTGAGTATTAGTTATTGTTCCTTCTATAAGTATTTGTTAAGCACCTACCATATACTAAGCACTATACTGGACACCAGGGAAAGAAGCAAATTCACCTGAAGTAAATCAAGAATAAAGTACAGTATAATACTCATCATTTTGGAGGATAGGAAAGGTTATGCTGAGGGAGAAGACCTATGATTTCATCATTGTTGGAACAATGAAGATGGGTACCCTGTCATTTATAGTCTTCTGGAGCTGCTAAAGAAATAAAAAATTTTAAAGCCCTTGTGATTTGCTCATAGTTTACAAAGCTAACAAGAGTCAGAAGGAGGGTCTGACAGCTCTACTGGACTACAAGGCAAAAATACTCTGTATTACTCCATGGGGCTTCTCTTTGCAATAGCACCATGGAAAGAGTATTGGATTTGGAGAGTTCTTGAGTTCAAAAGCCATTCTACACCAGTTATTGTCTACACAATTTTGGCAAACCACTACACAATTTTGGCAAGCCACTACCACTTTTCGAGTTATAGTTTCCTCTTCTGTTAAAATGACAGAGCTAAACCAGATGACCTCTGAGATCCCCATCAGCACTGTATTTGTGATCCTATTAAACTACAGATTTTTACTGAATGCTATAGTCATACTATCATTAGATCTGGCCCATAGTAGGCTCTCAATAAGTACTTGATTGATTGCTAGGAACAACTCACACAGCCACCTCACAAGCTCTACTGATAACTATGAGAGACAGAGGAATGATAATAAATAATAATAATAATAATAAAAGCTAACAGTAATTTAGCACTTACTATATGCCAAGCATTGTGCTGAGTGCTTTAAATTTATTATCTCATTCAATCCTCCCAGTAATCCTTAGAGATCCTCACTTTTAAAGATGAAGAAACTGAGGCAAACTGAGGTAAAGTGATTTGCCCAGCTAATAAATTTCTAATAAGGCCAATTTGAACTCAACTCTTCCTCACTCCAGACCCAGCCCTCTATTTACAGCCCCACCAAATGCCACAAAAAAAAAAAATGGAGGAAAATCTGGATAACAATCACACAAGATGAAAAGGCATGAAGAGGTGGTAGTGTGCACCAATGAAGGGAGTACCCACATTGAGGAGATTATAGATCCAGGAAATCAACTCTTCAGTCTTAGTTATTTTAAGATCTAGATTCTGTGGCCTTTCACTATATCATAAATTTAGAACTGGAAGGAAGCTCATAGAGGTCATATAATCTACCGCTCCAGTCCTACATCACTTAATATGAGGAAATTGAGAACTCTCCCAAACCATATAGGGGGTAAGCAAGAAGGGCCAGGGTTCAAACTCAGATCCACTGCCTCCAAATCCCACATTCTTTCCAAAGAAATTCAATCAGGCCTTTGAAACTGAAAAATGCTATGAGGCTTTGATTTATTCTTTTGTGAATTACACAGACTAAATAAAGTGCTAGATAAAATTTTAATAATGCAGAATAAATTAAATAATACACTTTTTTTTGGAAACCTTGTTGTTAAAATATGTTAGCACATCCCTGAATACAATGCTATTTTGACATATCCCATAGATAAAGAATGAGGATGAGACTAGGAATTCATCTTGTCCCAACTTCTTGGTCATATATTTCTTCACTTCTAAAATTAGGAGACTCTTGGACTTCTTTGTAAGTTACTTTAAGATGTTTTGATAAGTCACAGTATAAGTACAAATTACAGTATTGATTCTTCAAGTCACCAATTCTCTGAAAGTCTCTCCTCTGTTTCTGGAGATCTTTTTAATATCTGCTATCCTTTTCTGAGAAATGTGTTCAAAAACTTGACAGAGACCATTATTCAAAGGGCAGGCAATGTCATCATTGTTTCCCAGTAACATAATAGCTCCTGCACTCCTCTTAATTTGTCCAAGTGTCCATATGCTTCCTTTTGAAACTACAGGACAAAAGCAGATGACTTAATTAAGCTTCTCACCATGATTTACTCTGCTCTTCTTCCCAGTTTTGGCTCAGCTAGTAAAATACTTATCATAAGATGGATGTTAACTGTCTCTGGATATTTTATTTGTTCTATTAGAGATCTGAAATACTTTAGAGCTTGCCCAAAGCTTTGAAATGTAATATTTATGGGGGGTGGGAGTGAAAAAAAGGGAATAAAAGCAAAAACAACAAGGTTTCCAAAAAAAAAGTGTATTATTTAACAAGAAAAAGGGGGGGGGGGCGGAGGAAAAGGTAACTATTTCCCTGTAACATTTTCTCAGTAAAGATGATCAATTAATGTTTAGAAAACATAAGAACTTTGATTTTAAAAACAAAAGAAAAAAAATCACATATCAAGACTATGGGAGCTCTTTACTCCCTGCCACTCCACATTTTCCAACACAAGAAACTGCTTTCTTTTGTTACTTTTATTTAAAAAAAATTACTGGAACTGTACCTGAAAGAATAAGATTTCTCTAAGCTAAGGAATCCTGGGTATATCCCTCAGCCTTTGTGACATATAGTTTCCTCATCTGCAAAATGGATACTAATATATTTACAGTATCCCTACCCATATATTTGTGAGGAAAACATTTTGTAAACTATACCACACTTCTGCTCCCAACCCTATTGGTCTCCTGACTGATGAAAATTCACTATTTTTATCTGATCCAGATCCTTCCACCATGGGTCCATCAGCCCAGCTCATTCCCTGAGAACTTGAACTTGTTAGGCGAGAATTCTCCTTTTAGTCAGACGTAGATCTGCCATATGCAGCTCTGCAACCACCTTCAATGCAAGGCTGAAACCATGTACTCTCCTATGTATCTCTCCTACTTTTCTCTAATTCTAGGTACTGTAATCAAGGATACAATTGATGGAAAAAATATATCATTCAATTGCCCTGTAGAACAACTCACTATAACTTCATAGACCAAAAGACCCTCCCTGGTCACATTTTACCTATATATGCTGGCTTTTTCCAATTAGAATGTGAGCTCATGAACAAGAACCATCTTGGATTTTGGTTTGTTTTGGTTTTGTATTTCTATTTGCAAGGCTTAGCATAATGCCTGGTAAACAGTTCATGGTTTATAAGTACTTTTTTTATTCATTCATAATTCATGCTATTATTTTCCATAATGATTGTGGCAAAGTTCCACTGAAATCCTACCTCCAATGACTCTTCATGGCATGTGTGACTTTTTGAGACCATGCCAACTTTGCAAAGTTTTATCATCTTGGAGAATGCATCAAGTAGAGGTCCTGAGATGAAGTGAATTTTTGCCATCAAAACACCAGACACTGAGCGGCTCATCACCAGAAGTTTGGGCACCAGGTAATTGACAGGATTTCTGTTTGTTTGGTTTTGCTTTTGTTTTTTGTAGGTAGGGGGGAAGGTTTTGGCCATTGCACACCATGACTACCACAAAGATATGGTTTACAATCTGTTTCACTAAATAAATTGACAGTTCTAAATACTAGAACTGAATGCCCAATTTTCCTCAGTAGTAATACAAAGCCATCAGTGTTTTATATATTTTTTCTCAATTTTCAAATTACTGAGTTTTAAATGTGTTGTCAGCTATATCATTTATTGGGATACAGATGTTCAAAAACTATAGACAAAGGGCCAAGGATCAGCTGTGTATGGCCACAGAACTGCAGGAGAGTCCAGGTATCTGCAGGGAGGTTCCAATATGGTCAGCTCTTCTTAGCCAGATTTTCTGGATTTTTTTCCAGATTCTGCACTACCCTGGCTCTGTTCTTGTCCAAAGAGGCAATGGCTAGAAGCCTTACAATGAAACTTTTCATGTTTTAGGAGAAAAAAAATAAGGAGGGTGAACTTAAGAGTCATTTTTTTTGAGAAGGCAGAAAAAAATTTAAAGGCTAAGATTTTAAATTATGTGAGAGGACCATGATTTCATCCAACTTCCCAAATGAAAAACAAATTACTTCAGAGATATAGAAGTTCAGATAAGCTACAAATGCCTATGCTTCCCAAATCTATACCCAGTGCTTTAGTGATAAAATTAAGTCAAAAAGCATTTATAAAACACTTAGTAGATGTCAGTTATTATACTGAATACTAGAGATACAAAGAAAGGCAGACAAAAAATTCTTGCCCTCAGAAAGTGTAAAGTGAATATATGCCCATCAATTAGAGAATACCTGAAGAAATTATGGTATATGAATGTTATGGAATATTATTGTTGTGTAAGAAACAATCAGCAGGATGACTTTAGAGAGACTTGGAGAGATTTATATGAACTGATGCTAAGTGAAATGAGCAGAACCAGGAGATCATTATACACAGCAACAAGAAGATTATTCAGTGATTAAAACCAGTTCCAATTGTTCAGTCATGAAGACAGCCATGTATATCCAGAGAGAGGACTGTGGGAACTGAAGGTGGTTCACAACATAGCATTTTCACTATTTTTGTTGTTATTTGCTTGCATTTTATTTTGTTCTTTTTTAAAAACTGGTTTGATTGGATTTTTCTTGTGCAGCACAATAATTGTATAAATATGTATACATCTATTGGATGTAACATATTTCTACCATGTTTAACATGTATTGGACTTTCTGTCAAGTAGGAGAGGACATGGGGGATGGAAATTGAAACACAAGATTTTACAAAGGCTAATGTTGAGAATTGTCCACACATATATTTTGAAAAATAAAAAAAAACTTTAATAAAAAAAATTCCTGCCCTAAAAGAGTTACATTCTCTTAGATAAGATGAAATATAAAAAACTAGGTTTTTATTGTTGTTGTTAGTGCTTCATTTTCAGAGACTGATGATATAAGATTTAAGTGAGATAGTTCACAAAGTCATCAGCCTCACTCTCTCTTCCTGAGTCATGAAGCCCAGATAGATACATAAGATATAGAGAATAGATGGAAAGCATTCTTAGGGGAAGCCATAAAAAGCTGGGGGAGAATGGAGAGATCTCCTGAAAAAAATGAGATTTGAATTGAGCTTTTTATGAAATTAAGGAAACTGAGAAAAAGTTAAGGCACAGATCATTTTGGAAATGGCGGCCTGTTACAAAGGTAAAGAGATGAAATGGAGTATTTTGTTCAAATAATGGGCAAGTAAATCAGTGTTGATGAAACACAGAGTGTATGAAGGAGATTACGGTGTAAGAAGTTTTAGGAAGATCAGGATATAGGGAGCTTTAAAAGCCAGAGTATTTTTATCTTTGATTCTAGAGGTAATGGTGAGTCAATGAAGTTCTTCAAGCAACAGAGGCAGGGGAAAAGAAATGGTTGCATTTGTGCTTTAGAAAAATCACTTTGGCAGCTGAGAGGAAAATGGATAAGAGTGGAGAGAGACTTGAGGCAGCAATATCAATGAGGTTATTAATAATTTAGGTGAAAGGCAATGAGCACCAGTTCTAAGATTGTGGCTACATGAGTGGAGAAGCAAACATACAGGAGAAATGTAGAAAAAATAAGTTTGTCAATAGATTAGATATGTTGTGTGAGTAAAAATAAAGCGTTGAGAATGGCACTGAGGTTGAGAGCTTAGGTGATGAGAGGTTGGTGGTACTACAAAGCAATAAAAATGTCTAGAAGAGGAGAGGATTTGGGGCAGGGGGAGGAAGATAATAAGCTATGTTTAAGATATTACCAGATACATACAGGACAGTCAGTTTGAGATGTCCAAATGGAAGCTGGTAATGGTAATAGGATCTCAGGATAGAGGACAGAATGAGTACAATACATCTTTAGACAAGAATGAGCTTTGCTGGAGAGACAGAGAAAGACTTAATGGGGTGGGAGGGAGATGAAGAGAAAGAAGGAAAGAAAAGAATCCTCTGTCTAGAGATGATAACTGAACTCAAAAGGGCAAATGAAAAAAGAAGGTTTAGGTAGAATTGGGGTATATAATTATTGGATATGATCTGTATGGATGAATCAGCAAAGCAATCTGAAGAGTGGTCAGATAGGAGCCATCTATCAAACAGCTATAGTATTCCAGGCAATATCTAAGTAATGTCATATCTAAGTGCTGAGAATACAAAAATGGGAGTAAAGGAAAGAGATAGTACCTACCCTCAAATAGTTTATAATCTAATGAAAAAAAAAAAAAAACAATACACAAAAGGAAGTTGGGGAGGAGGGGAGAGAGAAAGAAATCTCTATCTTAGGCACTACACCATTAGGCAAGGTGAGATATAAGGAAATGCTTGAGTTGGGATCTCTTTTTAAATAGAGGTTTGAAGTTTATGGCATCACTCTCCAATCAGAAAGAGAAATAGAGATAGGAAGAAAGACAGAGGATTTGATTAGGTAGAATCCCAAGGCTAATGAGATCTTATAGGATAATGAGGCTATACCAATAATAAGCTATCAGGGGCATAGTGGAGAAAAAGGAATGTAACCAAGGAAGAAGCAAGGAGAAATAGGAGAAAACAACATTATAAAAACCTAGTCAAAAAGAGAGTTCAGAAGGGAAATGGGTTAACAATGAAAGGTTCATCATCAACATAAAACCAGGTTTTTTTTTTTTCCTTCAGGCAGTATTGACTAGATCTGTGACCATGGACCAGATAATATAGCTTAATGGGGGTGTTATGAGGAACAGGTGGGATAAGGGATGAAAAGTACTTGGGAGAGGTTGCAGACTGCCTTAGCATGACCTTTAGGATCTCTGAGGTTAAGGGACTGGGGGAAAGGGATGAGACAAAATGAAAAGAAGGGAAGGTAGAGGTATGAAAGAAAACAGTAATACCCCAGTAAATACTCTAACAGCCCTGGTACCTCTGAACAAGTACACCACCATGAATCAAATCAGAAAGTCTTGAAGCTAACTAAATTCCTGGTATCTTTCCCCACTGACAGCAGCTACTATTCATTTTCATTTGAAAAAGCACTAATAACTGCAAACTGTTTCATAGGGGATTATGTCTACAGTTAGAATAATTCCACATCTAAAGTAGATGAGGTTCTTCCGTCCACAAACCAAAGATTTCTACAATGGCATCAGTAAGGCCAGAAGTCTGAAGCTTCCATCTTCTGTAAAACTTGGCCACTTTCTTTACACTCATACTCATTGTAAATTACAATTACATTTATGAGGATGGTGTCAAAATTTGGGGGGATAATAAGATAATCAGAGCTAAAGCTAGTAGGTGGCAAATTGAATAAAGTGCTGAATGTGGATTTAGTAATCTTTGCATTTAATATATTTAATAACTATGGTGACTTTGGACATATCCCATATTCTTCAATCTAGTGACAATAGCTTCCTTGCTGATGCTGAAGGAAGAAGGGCTAGAAATTCTCCCTTATCTCTGCTTCCTGGATTCTTGGTCTTCCTTCAAGTCTCAGTTAAAATCTTAGCTCTCCTCTGGTTTACTCTCCAACACCATTACCACCATTACCACCACCACCACCACCATTGTTACCATCACCACCACCCACCATCATCAACAACATCATCATGCCCTCCCCTCTACTCTCCTCAGAATAAGCTCATCATCTGGAAACTCACTGTCATGTAGATTGTTTCACTTTTGGTACTCACATCTCTTTAGTCCCCTCAGGTGCTTCTACCCTCAGATTGCAAAGGGTAAAGCAAAAAAAAACAAAAAAACAAAAAAACAAAACAAAACAAACAAACAAACAAAAACCTCCTCTCCAAAGCTTCCCTTTTTACAGGGTTCAAAATACCAGCTCTCTCTTCATTTGCTCTGTTTGTTTCAACTGAACCATTATCATTATTATGCCCCAACCCTCTCTTCACTTTTCAACTTCCTTTTGCATACTGTTATCATCGCCCTTTTCTTTCTCTCCCTGCCTTAGATCAGATCCTTGGGGGTAGTGACTCTCTCTCTTATTTGGATCCCCAGCACTTAGAGTGCTTGGCAAGTAGTATTAACAAGTGTTTATTATATTAGGTTTTCTACAATAAGACTCTCTTGATTCCTCTTAATTCTAATTAATTCCCTTTGTGGATTACTTCCAATTTATCTAGAACATAGCTTGTTTGTACATACTTATTTGGAAATTGTCTTCTAGCAATAAATTGTGAGCTCCTTGAGGGGAGGAACTATTTTTAAAAATCTTTCTTTGTGCTTAGAACAGTACTTATTATATAATAGGTGCTCAATGTCTGACTGCAATCATTTAGCCTCTGCCTCCTTCAGTTTGCTCATTTGTAAATGGATATAATTAAGAGCATCTACTTCCTGGGGTTATTGTGTGAACAAAATAACATGGTAATATGATCTGCAAACCTTGAAGTGGTAGATAAATTTTTGCTGTGATAGCAATGATGATGGATGATGACAGTGTTGTTGATGATGTATGGGGCTAAGTTATGTTGAAATAGAGGCAGTCCTAAATTTGGAGTTAATGGGGCTTAGTTCATATTTTAAACACAAGGCAAATCATAGCTCAACTACCTACTAGTTGTATGAACCTAGTCAAGTCAATTTTCTTCTCTGGGGATCAGTTTCCTTTTCTGTATGATGAGGAGGTTGGACTAGAAAATTTCTGAGCTTTCTCAATAGAAATCCTTTCTAGCTGAAGATGTACAATCCTATAGTTTTATGATAAATTAAAGGACCTTTCTTGAATGGTAATGTATAGACTTTTCTCCTTGCTGACTTTTTTTTCCCCTCAGTAATATTTTATTTTTCCAAATGTGTGTAAAGATAGTTTTCACCATTCAATTTTGTAAGATATTTTTCCATATTTTTTCTCCCTCCCTCTTTCATCTTCCCTCTCCCCAAGACAGCAAGCAATTTGATATAGGTTAAATATGTACAATCCTTCTTGCTAACTCCTAAAAATGCTCTAAGTAAGTAACCAGTTGTGTACAAATTCTGTCCCAGATGGAAATAACATATCTACCCATCTGGTTGGTGGCAAAACTATACCACTACCTAGCACATTCTCAAAGTCACAGCTCTCACATCTATGAGGAAAGGCAGAAGAGGAGGGAAGGAAAACATGAAATGGAAGCGGGGGGGGGGGGGGAAGCGGGGTAATGACACTGGCAGGAGAAACAGGCTTTGGACAGCCAAACTTGTCAAAGAGAGTTGTTATCAAGACCAGAGAAATTCAGTGTTTCGCTCAATAAATGTCCAACAGAAAAGAAGGCACTCTTTCAACTTGCTTTATTTCCAAATAAACCATCCAAATACATTTTACAATGCAAGAGTCTGGAGCCATGAAGTTTAATTCAGCCTCTTTTTTTTTTTTTTTTTAAACTTGTGCTTAATTTCTATAGTGGCAAAGGAAACAATGACCTGTGGCTCAGCACTAGGTCCAATGTAACATATCTTGACAGTCAACTGGGAACTACAAACCAGAGAATCAACAACAGAGGAATATGGAACTTGAGACAGTCAGGATATTCACTGGAGGATTTTTGTGATAAGTAATATAATTTACATGAAAGTGAGATGGATTACCAAGCAGAAAGCAGACAAACACATGCATACACTCACACATAGCTACTCCTCCCCCTCTGGTCCAGGTCCAATCTACCCATGCTGTTGAACAGGAAGAAATTATATTTACACATCATCAAAGTGAGTCAGGTCTATGTGGATATATCTCTCTTTGGTAAATAAAGAGTCAGTGTCAGAATACTCCAGGTAGTCTAGATGCTATTAGAATAATAGTGTATACACCAAAGTACTTAGAAAAACAGAAAGCTTCTATTAATTCTTAACTTTAAGTGCTTATTGATTGGCACATTCATAATAAACACATATGTAAAGAACTGTGTAAATGTAAGATGAAGCTATGATAATTATTACTGATGACAGTTACAACTTGAAAAAAATTTTCAATTGTATACAATGTGACAAACTCTGGATCGTATCTATATTTTAAGCTAACAGCAAAAAGATGGTATCATCTTCAAAACTGAAAGACTGATGCACGTTTTATGATGTCAACTGATGTTGTAATAAAGGACAATGGGGAAAATCTATAAATCATTCTCCTATTTATAATTCAATTCTGAAAGATAAGGATTTTTTTTTTTTTAATAAATGTGGCCATACCTTGGCTTCATTCTATTAATGGCTATCAATGAGTAAAGTTTTGTTTGAACTTCATAGCAAAAATTGTAGCTCGACGTTTTCATATAACAACATACTTGATAAAAACTTAAAGGATATCTTTACCAAGACAAAATTGAAGTGTAAAATAAAAGTCACACAGATTTGTTAATATTTCATTTCAACCATGCATGTCAATAGATTATTTTATATCTCTCTCTCTTTGATCTATACATACACACATATATAAAAAGTATATATGACATTACTTATAATAATAGAGATAGATACTAAACCCAGTATAAGGAAACTTCCTCTACCAAAAACAAACAAAAACAAAAAAAACAAAAAAAACAACCCACTCCTTCTTATAACCTAGAGTCTGAGAGCATTGCCTGGGGCATGGAAAAGTTAAGGAACTTCTTAAGTTTTACATAGTCAGAGTCAGGTCTTACTAGTTTACAAGTCAACTTCTTTATCTATAATACCATGCAACTTCTATGTTGCTTTTTGGGGGACAGGGGAGGAATCGATTTTAAATATATATATTGATTTTAAAATATATATTTTAGATATATATGTTTAAATATACATTTTAAATATATATTAAATAAATATAAATATATATGCACATATAAGGTTATATTTTTGTGTTTGTTTTTATATATATAGTAATTACACATACAAATTTATATATACAAAAGATATGCATACATATGAAGTACAAGCATGTGTGTTTATATAGATGTGTTAGATATACCTGCAAACACATGCATATGTGTAGATACGCAGGTTCTTGTGTGTGCATGTTGTATATGCATGTGTATATACACATAAGTATATATGTATGTGTATAAATACATGCATATCTTATTTTTGATATTCACATAAATATTAAAAATTTTAAAATATCCAGGGAAAATAGTCAAAAATGCTATGCATTTTCCAATTAATAGTAGGAATTTGTACAGCATGGGGGAATTTATCTAGACAGTAAGGTTATTTTTTTTTAATTTATCATATACTTTTAAAAGCAAGATCATAGGAAAAGAAAGATCATACGGAGCTGACCACAATAGAACTATCTGAAAGATACCACTGCCAAGTGCCCAACTCACAGTAGTTTTCTGAATTTCAAACATTCTTAGAAATATAAGTAAGGGGAAGGAAAAGGCACACTCAAAAGGTTCCTGAGACACACAAAGCAAAAACATCCTCCTTGGGGCTATGTTCTGCCTGATCATTTCTATGCTAGCCCTAAGGCAGAGAGAGGTAGATGCTGCCATCTAGAGATACATCCAGGGATATTGGCTTTGATATTAATGGAGCCAACACAAAGCAGATGTTGGTGAAAAGTAAAAGCTCTGAACTTTCTGAAAAAAGCAGCTCCCTCAGTGAAGGATTATCTTTTAGGAATTAGGTATGTGGCTTCTCTGAGGAGGAACGTAAGCAATGAATATCCAGACAAGAGACTCTTCCCTCAGTCCCAAATCTAGCCATGCAGAACTGTTAGAAAATGTAATTCCCCTGTAATAAATCATGAGTTGAGTAATGAGGGGAAAAGTAAAAAGGAGAGAGAACTAGGAGACTGAAGGGAATGTAGAAGTAAAGGCAAATGCACAATACATTTTATACACAAATACAAATAGATGTGTGTATCTATATAATGCACGTATATACATACATGCACATGTAGCACAAGCATATATATTTATATAAGTGTATTACATTTACATGCAAACATGTATGCATAGGTATAAATACACATGCATTTTAAGTGAAGAAAACAAATGTAGCACTCATATGATATAGCAATCAAAATACCTTTTAATATAGAAGTATATATAGAAAAATATATAATATAGAAATAAAAATATAAAAACAATTTATATTAATATAGAAATAAATATAGAAATACTACTTTTATGGATCACTTTAAAGTCTACAAAGCAGTTGGCAAGCATTAGTTCACTTGATCCTCCCAACAATCCGATGAGGTGGATACTAAATGTATTATTCCCATTTTATAGATGGGAAAATAGATGCTTAATGAGGCTTCTTCTTGTTGTTGCTCAATTGTTTTAGTCACATCCTACTCTTCATGACTCTATTTGGGGTTTTCTTGGCAAAGATGCTGGAGTAGTTTTTCCATTTCCATCTCCAGCTCTTTTTAAGAATGAGGAAACTGAGGCAAACAGCATTGTAACTTGCCTGGATCATATAACCAATAAGTGCTGAAGCCAGTTTTGAACTCAGGAAGAATAGACTCACTCTAAGTCTGGCAAGCTATGCATTACGGTGTCACCCAGCTGCCCTCCAGAGACACTTACCAGCAAGCAAATAGCTAATAAATATCCAAGGTAGGAATTCAGCTCAGGTCTTCAAAATTCCACACCTAGCACTATATACACCATGTCATGTTGCCCTTTAGGAGCTTATCACCTAAGTAAAGATTGATATTTAAAATTTGAAAATTAGAAGAGAGGAAAAAGAGGTCAATCAAGAGAGAAAAGGAGATATGGAAAATAGCCTAATATTGAGGACCAAATATTCTTCTTTCTTGGTGAACCAGTAGATATAGTTAACTATCTGAATAGCAAATGATTATTTAATTTGTTGTATTTTTTAAAAATCCATTTGGAAGTATCTGATAGATGGATCCCAATCTAATCTCACTAAGTTTTAAAATTTGTTAACTGAGCATAAAACCTCAGAAATAAGAAGCTCAATTTGTACTTACTCCAATAAGAAAACTGCATTCACATGCACAGTAGATTCACTTGCACACTTAGCTCACATAACTGTTCTATTTTAGGGAAGAAGAAAAGAATGCAACATACTTTAGTCTTTTGAACAGGCTGAAAAATAATGGCATTGAAGAGAAGTATGTTCAGCTGTATTTGGTTAATTTTATAAGAAATTCAGATTTGCTTAAAATGTCAGACAAGCAGTAACCATTCAGCCCTACTCAAGTTTCCCTTTTCTGACAGGTAGAGCAACCCAAGAAATGTCAAGCCTGATGGATGAGGTGAATTATTTCATGTGTACTGTCAGCTCTTATCCTCCCTGGACTATACCCTTCTCATCATTATGTGAAGGGAAGAGTAGAAATGGAAGGTCTCAGAACATGAGACCAGCAAACAATTTGTGTATACGATTATGTAGCATCATTTAGCAAAATAATAGACATACTAACTTTATACTAATTTTCTCTCTTCTTACCTTTCCATTTGTTTTTCTAAATCAGCTATAGACAAAGATTGGAAAACTCGGTTAGAAAACAATATGACAAGTAAGTTTCTGAAAATAATCCATGGCAGACATAGAAATTTTGTAACTAACCCAGCACTTGAAAACGTGAAATTTCTGTTACAAATTGATGCTGCCTTTTTTAATTGATAAAGAAAATAAAGGGATTAATCAGGATAAGAAAATCATAGAACTATGTTTGACTTTTCTTCTAAGTATGTCTAAGAGATAGTAGAACAATTTAAGACAAGTCTTCTCACCCTGCCCCCACTATCCAAGGTATTCCTTAAAACTTGATTTAGCATTAAAATTTCATTACAAAGTGTTGTGTTAAAGACTTCATTTATTTATGGGGAGTGTGAGGTGTGGGAAGAAGTAAGGAGGTGAGAGATGTTCTGTTCTGCTAATATATACAGTGTGTTATAAGGATTTTCTGTTATAAGCTTGAATTTTAACAAACCACTGCTCTAGCATAGGGGAAAGAAAAGGAGTTGAGCTATATGCAGCACCTTAAGGGCAGAGAGGTGGGAGAAATGTAATACTGGGCCAAGGATAGGCATCCCATAGACATCAGCCTTAAGGAACATGTGTCTTTTTGGTTGTGCCAACAAGCTTGCAACCATGAACCAGAAAGGACACTTTTGAGCCATTGGAGTTGAAAGGCATATTGCCCCATAAGAAGGTAATTAGTTTGAAGAAGGAAAGCAGTTGCATATAGCATTCCCACAAATTGTCCATCTATTTGAAAACAATTAAACAATTAGCCTTTGGTGCTAGAAATAAAACATGCTAAAGTGTTGGTGAGATTTGGTTTCTGGATGAATTTGTGATGGTACACTTAGAAGTTGTTTTTTTTTTTTAAATGGAGTGAATGACTGAATACAGAACATTGTGTGAATGAGGAAGTAAAACAAGACTGTAACATAGTGAAAACGAAACATGGATCAAATTGAAAGTATTTAGATGAAAGGATTAACTAGTGTGAAAGCTGGTGGTCTGCAGCTCATGCTGGGACTTGTAGGAGTGTGGAAAGAGTCGGCACTGGGGTCAATAGAAGATGATGAATTCTGTTCAGTCAGGACACAATAGGTGTCAAAACAACTCTAAGATACCACCTCACACTTCTCAGATTGGCAAAATAGGAAAAGATAATGATAAATGTTGGAGGGAATGTAGGAAAACTGAGACACTAAAGCATTGTTGGTGGAGTTGTGAAATGACCCAACCATTCTGGGGAACAATCTAGAACTATGCCCAAAGAGCTATAAAACTGGGCATAACTTCTGACCTAGCAATGCCATTACTGGGACTGTATCCCCAGGAAATCATAAAGGAGGGAAAAGGACTCCCTGTGCAAAATGTTTGCAGTAGCAATTTTTGTAGTAGCAAAGAATTGGAAAATGAGTAGATGCCCATCAACTAGACAATGGCTGAACAAGTAATGGTATATGAAAGTATGCAATATGGTTGTTCTGTAAAAATGATGAACAAGCTGATTTAAAAAGGCCTGGAAAGATTTACATGAACTGATGAAAGAAACAAGCAGATCCAGGAATACATTGTACACAATAAAAGCAAGACTGTGTGATGATTAACTATGAAAGACTCTTCTCAGTGGTTCAGTGATTCAAGGCAATCCCAATAGACTTTGGATAGAAAATGCCATCTGTATCTAGAAAAAGAACTAAGGAGACTGAATGTAAATCAATATATGCTGTGTTCATTTCTCTTTTTTATTTCTTTTTTTTTTAATCTATCCCATGGTTTTTCCCCTTTGCTCTGATTTTTCTCTCTTTAAATGATTCATAAAACAATGTGTATTAAAAATAAATTTAAAAAAGGGAAAAAAAGACACAGTACACGGATTTAGTTTCTAATGCCTTCCTCTGGGCCATGATATTATCCTTTAGTAAGATTTGAGTCATGAATCTGAGCAGATACAGATATCTGAATAGTATAGTTTAGTGGACATAGAAGTTTCCATGTGGGAAAGAAACACATTCAGAGTTGAGATATAACAGTATGAGTGGATTTTACACAAAGAGTAGGACGGGAAAGAGAGAAGTACAAGATTCAGAAATGGGGCTCTGAGAAGACATTATGTAGGCTGTTCAAACATCAATAGATGGGGAGGCACAAATTCTGCCAAAAATGGATAATTTTTCTTAAAAATTTAATTTTGCCTTTGTACGAAGCAATCAACAGAGATAAAATGGATCTGAGAGGTCAGAAAGGATGAAAAAGAGGAATTCCTAACATACGTAAATCCTAGGTTCCCAAATTCAGAACTTACAGTTGTGAAAGCAAAATTCTAGAAGGAATGATATGCCCACAAGCTAAACTACAGGCACCAGGACACAAAGATAGAATTGATTAAGCATGCATTCTAAGGATAAGAATTTGGTTGGTTCTTAAAGTAAAGCATTGCTGAAGGAAGAAAGTCCTGAAGAAAGAAGGAGCTAAGAAAAAAAGTTTCATTGAGTCATTACGTAATAAGATCAGATTTGACTCATAAGATATCACCGACATACAGAATGTCAGATTTAGAAGAGACTTCAAGGGAGATTCTGCTCCAGGAGTTCTTATCCCTTTTTGAATCATAGGTCCCTTTGGCTTTCTAGGGAAACTTGTGCATATCTTCTTTAAATAATATTTATGAACACATAAAATAAAATACATATGATTACAAAGGAACCCCATTCTATTGAAATACAATTGTCCAAATATTTTTAAAAAAAACAAGTTCATAGACTTCAAGTTAAGAATCCCTGGAACACATATTTCAACAAAATTGTCCCTGTAGTTTTTTTTTTTTTAATTTAATAGCATTTCATTTTTCAAATACATGTAAAAATAGCATCAACACTCACTTTTGTAAGATTTTGAGTTCTAAAATTTCTCCGTTCCTTAGATGCTAATATATTCTGTATCAATAAGTACAAAGAGTATAGTACTTCAAAAAAAAAATTAAGATCTAGTATTTCTTCTAAGGGAGTAAAAATAAAATGTCTTCAAACACGAAAATTATCTCATGTCATTTCATTTAAGTTTTGCAAGTTGATACAACCATACTACTAGTTGCATTTTATAGATAAAGAAGCAGGGTCATAAGACTAGTAAGCATTATAAATAGGTTTTATTTCACCCTTTTACGTTTTTATTGTTCATTCATGTCAATCCACAAGCATATTAAATTGAGGAAGTTGCATTGTATATCTTAGAGAATTAAGGTCAAGGGTCCTGCAGTCAGTCCTTGACTGCTTCATGATAACTACAACTGAAAGAAGGGGAGGGAGATACTTTAAGATTAGGGAATATTTTCAAAATTCTTTGAAAGTTTCTCCCCTTTCACTTTCATATCCCCATCACAATTAGGAGGAGGAACATTACATATCATCCCATCCAACATAGTGTTTTTAAGTATGCATATCTCCAAAAATTATTTAACCGAAACATAATAAATAATAACAAATAAATACATCCTCAGGGGAAAATGATAATCAAGTCCCAAAAAGAAAATGGCTGTGGAAAATTAGTTAGGATGAATACACCTCAAAAAGTTTTTGTTTCTGATAGATCTCTAATTCTCTGGTTTTGTTTTTCAAAATATTCAGAATATTTTTATAAATATTTTAAAATACTTGGTTAATTATGTAAAAGTCCTGTTTATAAAATATGGCATGAGCTAATTCATATAAGAGTTTCATTTTTTTATCATCTGGTTTCTACTGTTCCCAAGAATTCAAGGTGAAATGTTCTTCACATGAAAATGAAATATAGAAGAAAAATGAGATTTTTAAGAAAGAAATTAAATTAAAATCTAAGTTGTAAATCATATATCACATTAACAAAACTCATCTAGGACACCTGGAGAATGCTTCAGAGTCTATTTTAGAAAGATTAGTATTAATCTCCATAGGAAGGTTTATTTAAATGAATAATATAAAACCTATATTTTCAAAATCAATGTCCCTGTCTTATGTTCTTTGCATGTTAACATTTACTTCTATCATTCGTATATTTAGCCAATCACTATATAGTTATAAAGAACCCATTCTATTTGTTGGTAATTATTTGTTACTGTCATTATGATTTTGTAGCTTTTCAAGCAACAAATGGATACCTTATATCTGGGGGGGAAAGTACCAAAGGGTGTTGGTATAATGTTTGAACACATGCAATTACTAGTCCGTTACATTCTAATTAACATAATTAGTTTTGAAATAATTCTCACAATAACTGTCAACACTCGTGTCAATTTAGTGGCAGTTAATGACACACTTAACAGAGGTTTGCTTATTTCTTTTTTAATATCCTTCCATAAAAGAATCTGCCTAAAGATATGGTATACCTTTCAGGTCTGAGACTGCATCTGGACTGCTTACAGAAGTGCTCTCTAAAGTTTGTTGCACCCAAAACTCAAAAAGGGTTGCATAGATGATTGCACAGATGATTCCATGTAGAAAAGGCAAATCAAGATGATCACATAATTCATTATATTAATCAAAACCTATTTGTTATACCTCTACATATGCATGGTATAGTGCTAGGAAAGGTTCAAGCATCATTCTAAAAGCACTAACCCAAGATAATTCCAAAGGACCCATAATGAAAAGTGCTATCTACCTCTACAGAGAGAACTAATTGAATGAAGACTGAAATATATATACATATATATATATATATGTATTTCAGTATGTATGTATATGTATACACACACACACACACACATATATATATATATAATTTTTTAAACATTCTTTCCTTTTTTTTTTGTTTTTGCAACACAGTTGACATGGAAATACATTTTACATGACTTCACATACATAAGTAATAAATTACTTGTTGTCCAAAGGGAAGGGGAGAGGATAAAGAGCAAGAATTTGGAAGCCAAAAATTCTTTAATTAATATTTAGAATAAATAAACATTAAAGTGAATGAATAAAAAAAAATCTTTGAAAAAAAATGATAGCATGAACCGTGTCTTTTCATTCCTTAGAAGTAGGTAGGTGGTACACTAGTTAGGAGTACTATGCTCGAGGAAGACCTAAGTTCAAATCTCATCTAAGACACTAGTCTAAGACACTAAGACTGAATAAGTCATTTAACTGGTCTGCGTTAGTTTCTTCAATTACAAAATGAGGACAATAATATTATGTACTTTCTGGAGTTGTTGTGAAAAAATGAGATATTTGCAAAGCACTGAGCTCAATGCCAGACATATAAGATTCTAAATAAAAAATAAATGTATGTTTCCCTTCTTAGTTCTTATCAACTCACTTTACATTTTTTAATAGTAGCTTTTTCATTTTTCAAAATACATGCTAAGGTAGTTTTCAGCTTTCCTTTCAAAATTCACCATTGCAAAAGCTTGTGTTCATTATTTTTCTCCCTTTCTCCCCACCTTCCCCCTCCCTTAGAAAGTCTATATATAAGCAGTATAGATTAAATACGTGCAATTCTTCTAAAAATATTTCCACATTTATCATGCTGCACAAGAAAAATCAGATCAAAAAGAAAAAAAAAGAGGAAAAAAAAGCAAGCAAACAACAACAATAGAAAGGATTAAAATACTATGTTATGATATACGTGCAGTCTCCATAGTCCTCTCTCTGGATACAGATGGCTTTCTTCATTCCAAGTCTATTGGAATCAGCTTGAATCATCACTTAAAAAATTATATCAGTCCTTGTCTTTTACACTTTTTGATTCTAGTCATACCAAATCCAGAATGGTATGATCGTGCTCAGCTCATAAAGCTTCACGTATGGAAGGCGAGGGAAGCTTTCTCTGGGGTAGAGGATTTGGGTGTGGAATACTGCAGATAGGCAATGTCCACTACACTTAGCATTCTTCATGCCATATTGCTATGTACCCATCTTGCCCACACCCAGCACTCCCGCTCCTGTCCTGGGATCTTGTGTGACTGAATACTGAGAGTTCCTCTTATCTGGATATCCCCCTTCCCAGCACACCACTGTACTCTCTTCCTTTCAATCTGAGAACAATAATTAAATCAATATTACCAGTCCTTGGTAGTATGTATCAATAAATCAGCCTATCCCAGACCAAATCACCCTTCTCTGACCACTGTTCCCCTAGAAGTACTGTTGTCTCTATTCTATTAGTAGGCAACAACAATTTTTGCATTTTATTTCTGTTTCCCTAATACTTAGCACAACCCCATGTACTTTTCATGTTGTACTTGCTCTTTGTGATCCTATTTGAAGTTTTCTTAGCAAAGGTAAAACTCACTTGACAGGTGAGAAAATTCGAGGAAAATAGGGTTATGTGACTTGACAAAGCTGGTAAGTATTTGCCGCTGGATTTCAACTGAGGAAGGTTCCTACCCCTATACACAGTACCATCTAGCTATCTCATCTATTTAGTTAATACTTAATAAATGGTTTTTCTTTCATTAATTGAGATATTACAATACTAAACAGATAACAGAATATTAGAAAAGCAGAGTATCCCATCTTCACAAACATTTCAATTTTTGTCAATACTGAGTTATTTTAATATGCATAATTTTAAAATTATAGAGCTCAGAAAGACTTTTAAAATCATATTTCCTGGTATAATATGTAGGAACACGGGCTTAGGGCTCAAAGTATCCTTAGAGGATATGTAACCTAATCTGTCTCCTGCCTCTTTCTTCCCACCATATAGTTCTTACTTAGAAAAATTGAATATTACCCACAAGCAATTCAATTCCATATCAACTATAATTTTAAATAATCAAAATTTAGCTTTGCTTCATTTAGAGTTCACAACCAGAGAGAACTGCAAAAGAGTCAAAAGCAGATATATTGCAAAGCACAAATATTTCAAGGAAATGATTACAAAATGATAAAGATAAAGGACTTCTCAGATCTCTAGACATCCTCCCCCCTCCCTCCCCACCATTTTACAGTTGGGGAAAATTGAAGCAAAGGGAGTAAAAGTGGCTCCTTTGGGATCTCACAAGTAGCAAGAATGAGAGTTAGAATTTGAAATCATATTTCCAGTTCTATCATTTTCTAATAAATTTTTAACTGTTTTTTTTTTTCATTTAAGAAAAAGCCTCCTTGTCATCCTCTCATTTCTCCATCCTTGAGCTGAGGGGAGGGGAATAGAAATAAATCCTTTGTAACAAATATGCATAGTTAAGCAAAACAAAACACAGTCTAGTTAGACCTTGCCTTTGTGATACTGATATTGATGTTAGCCAAGTCACTTCAACTTCTCAGAATCCACTATTCTACTTCATGATCATCAAATTCCTGAAAACTCTAATCACCTCCCAAGTATAAGATTCTCTAGGCTGTTTCAAGTCTATCTTACCCCGACAGTTCATATGAACTCTTCATCTTTAATCAGTCCTAAAAATAAGACAAAAAAAAATCATAATATACGTCAATGGAGGTTACATTATTGGCCAGCTTCTATTGTTCTCTACACACTGATTCCTCCTTGTGACACAGTGGATTTAGGGCTGGACCTGGGGATAGAAAGACCTGAGTTCTAATGTAGTCTCAGATTTATTAGTTATATAATTATAGTTATATATAGTTATGTAATGTATATTATATTACGTAATATAATATATAAGTTACTTAACCTCTGAGAGAATTTAATGTTATATTCTTATATTAATAGCTATTAATTTGTGATGTATCCTTTTCCTCATATTTTTTGTTAAGATACCACTCTTGAAAAAGTCAGTCTCTTACCACTACAATAACTCTTAGATTGCCTAAGATGACAAGAAAAGGTAATGATGAATGTTGGAGGGGATGTGGGAAAACTGGCACACTGATACATTGTTGGTGGAGTTGTAAACAGATCCAGCCATTCTGGAGAGCAATTTGGAACTATGCTCAAAAAGTTATCAAACTGTGCATACCTTTGATCTAGTTTCTACTGGACTTACATCCCAAAAAGATATTAAAAAGAGGGAAAGGGACCCACATGTGCAAAAATGTTTGTGGCAGCCCTTTTTGTAGTGGTAAGAAACTGGAAACCGAGTGGATGCCCATCAATTGGAGAATAGCTGAATAAATTATGGTATAAGAATGTTAAGAAAAATTATTGTTTTGTAAGAAATGACCAGCAGGATGATTTCAGAGAGCTGTGGAGAGGCTTCTATGAACTGATGCCGAGTGAAATGAGCAGAACTAGGAGATCATTATACACAGCAACAAGAAGATTATACAATGATCAATTCTGATGGATGTGACTCTTTCCAACAATAAGAGGATTCAGGCCAGTTCCAATGATCTTGTGATACAGAGAACCATCTACACCCAGAGAGAGGACTGTAAGAACTGAGTGTGGATCACAACATAGCATTTTCACTCTTTTTGTCGTAGTTTGCTTGCATTTTTTTTCTTTCTCATTTTTCTTTTTTGTTCTGACTAATCTTTTTTTGTGTAGGAAGATAATTGTATAAATATGTATACATATATTGGATTTAACATATATTTTAAAATATTTAACATATACTTGTTCTCTTGCTATCTAGAGAATTACTTGTTATCTAGGGAAGGGGGTGGGGAGAAGGAGGGAAAATTTTGGAACACAAGGTTTTGCAAAGGTCAGTGTTGGGAAATTATCCATGCAGATGTTTTGAAAACAAAAAGCTTCAATAATAATTTTTTTTTTAAAGTCAGTCTCTAAAGGGCAAGACTGAGGGTCTTTTATTCCTAGTCCCCAAGGCACATGCTTGTTAACTAGATTGGACAAGACCCCATCCAATAGGGAAACTTGACTTCTGTTTATAGTATAAACAGAATCCAGTCTGAGCAAGTCCTTTCCCTAGGGGAAGGAACTACTGCCATGCATCTCCTACATTAGAGTTTAGGATAACCCTAAACTCATGATGGAGAAAATGAGTCAAAGAGTTCCCCATGGAAATAGATTTCCCTGCCCAGATACCTTGTAGCTGCTGAGTCTCTAACCATGCCACATTCTCAAAGACTTTTTAGCCTACCTCTTTATTAAATACCCACCAATCAGAGTTGAATTTCACTTGTCAGGAGTTCTCTGTCAGAAGATTCACACTTGATTTAATGTTGCAGAGTCTCCCTTCGCATCTTTATTAAGAATAGAAGAGAAAGCACTAACATAAATTTACTGATTATTGGCTAACCTAATTAATAAATTGATTGATGATACCTAAGGAAACCTTATCTTCTAGTTTCAGTCTCAACATTCATCTGGAAAATGGGAATTATAATAGCACCTTCCAGGCTTGTTGCTAGAATCAAATGAAATAATAATTATAAAGTATTTTGCAGTGTCTGCCACATAGTATGCGTTATATAAATATTAGCTATTATTATTATCTCACTCATTTTCAGAGCTTCAGTGATTTCCTCTGTGCAGATGGCTCCTATTCTCTTTTCCAGCCTTGACTTCTGTTCTGAACTTGAGAGTACCATTTTCCACCTCTACCCCCACCAATCAATCTATCCTATTCCACTGCCATATTACTTTTTCCCCCTAATGTATAGCTTAATTGATCCATTCCCTTGCTCAAAAAAGCAACAATGACTTCAAACTGCTTGTCGAGTGAAGTTACAAATCTTAAGAATTGGAAGACATTTCTAACATCAGCATTCAAAATCCTTTACAATCTAACTCAAACTTAGCTTACCAGTCTCTCATATTAATCCCTTTAACATGTCTTAAGCTCAAAATTATACTCCTGTCTCATATTATCTTACTTTTTACATTTTACCTTTTATTTAATTATTTACATAAATGCCCTATGTTCCTTACATAATAATAGTTCCTATAAACTAGTCTCTCTTTCTTTATATGTTTGAGTGTATATACACATACCCCTGAAGTGCTTGGCACATTGTTAAGTGAAAATAATCTCTCACCCATTATTTCTGCTGCCATTCTTTTTCTCAAAATGTTCAAGATCCCTAGATACCTTTACATGAGAGTTAAGGTCTTTCCTCTCATTGATTCTAAAAACAATGTACCATAACTGTTCAGTATATAATTCTTATGCTCCCCTACTATTTCTAAGTTATTCCTCTTCTGAAAATGATTGAGATACCTAAGCACATTTGCATTCAGTTCCTTTCATTAGTTTTCAGTCAATTAATTAGTCAACAAGCATTTATTAAATGCCTTTTATGTGCCAGGCACTGTGCTAAATTAAATTTCTTCAGTACACATACTTCTTTTCTCCTTCATTTACAACATATTAGCCAGTGGTTCTCAAAGTATGGCCTAGAAAATCTTGGGTTTCTCTGAAACCCTTTTAGAGGGTCTACAAATTCAAAAACAGTTTTTATTTCCAATATGGTAAATGTCTATAAATATAACCCAGATAAACAAAAACGCTTCAGCGAGATCCTCAATAAGTTTTAATAGGATAAAGAAACTGAAAACAAAAGTTTGAGAACCACTGCATTAGGCCAATGTTTGCTACTTCACTTTTCAGTTGCTCCTTGTTGAGTTCTCCTTATATCTAATTTTTTTTAATTTTTTTTTTTGAAGGCAATCAGATTAAGTAACTTGCCCAGGGTCACACAGTTAGTAAATGTCTGAAGCTGAATTTGAATGTGGATTCTCCTGACTGTTGGGCCTGTGCTCTTTCCACTGCATCACCTACTGCCCCCACTTGAATATTATTTAAATGCAGATATGTACGCAATGACTGTGGACATTTGAAATTAATCAATAAGTTGAGGGACAGCTATTAAGATCTGAAAATGAAATGTTACATGCATGTTCTTTCCTGCCCATCAAGTGCTCCATAACTTCCTTGAGGCCATTAAGAAATGAAAAAAATGTTGAAGATCATTTTAATAACTAGAATGGTAAACTCTATCAGTGATACAATATTAGCGAGAAAATAACAATGGATTGAGAGTCAAGTTCCATTTCTCACTAACAATCTCACTGGACTTCGAGTCCCTCATCTGTAAAATGCTAGGTCTGAACTAAGATGAACTTAGAGGATTCTTCCCACTCTCAAAATTTATGACTTTGTGGTTTATCTTTGAATACAAGATACTCTTTGTTAATAAGGAGAAAGAGGGGAGTGTGTGTGTGTGTGTGTGTGTTTTGGCAGAGGGGTGGTTGGGGACTTTCTAAAATACAGAATATCTCTTCCAGTGATACACCTGAGACTATACCCAACAAAAGTGCTCTGTACTTTATTTCCTTATAACGCACAAGGATAGTCCCTGGACTCTGGAACAGCAGGATTTTTTAGACAATTATCTATATTCCATCATAATCAAAGAGTAGAGTTGTGCCAAAGAAAGACAGCGATTACCCAGCACCAGCAGCTTCTCTCCAGGAGTCTAAAAGCATTAGGTAAAGTCAAACAAATCCAGAACCTTCCATCATTTATACTTGTATAACTGATGGATATTTGCCAGGATAAGAACAGAAAACAGAATGCCTATTAAAATCTGCTGGGATTTGGTTTCTGCCTGCCTAATCAGAGAATTGAGGAGCAAATGGAAAGAAGCAGATTGAATGTGATCACAACTTTGTATTATTTTTCATGCAAATCTCACTACCACAAGAACCTGGGAATCACAAAAGGTGATCAAGTCATATTTATGTAAACAAATAGGAAATGAAATAAACACACTTAACTGTGTACCAATAAACAGACCAGAGTGCATCCATCATGCTGGGAAAAAATAATTAGGGTTCATAAGCAATAAAATTGTGAGTTGGAAATTAGCTGTAAGGTATTCTACATAAGACATTAAATCTTGCAAAAAAAAATAATAAATATGGCCCAATTCTGCTCCTTCAGGAATTTACACAAATTCACGTCATTTTATAGCTCAGTCATTTCAAGTTAAATGCAAAATTCAGCATGGCAATCCTCACTTTAAATCTATAATGAAACAAATCATCTTTTATTTATTATAAGGTAAATGTAATCTGTAACCCACTGAAGTACTAGTTTAATGCCTCATCATTTGTGAGGTGACCTTGGACTCTTAAACACTACATCAGGACAATGCTAGTGGGTTATTCAAGGTTAACCTAGGTAAGTTGTAGACAATACATCAGCAAGCAGCTGACATTAGGTAATTTTTTCCTCCCAATCACAACAATGCATTGGAGAAGATCTACTAAGACATGGAAGGGATACAGTCTTTACTAGTGGAATAAATACATACACATCCATTGAAATCATGGAGCCTTAAAACGCTAAGCAACATGATTTAAACCTTGCCTATTTGGCTGCTACTGTTGCAAGGCCAAAGGAAATAATTCCAAAAGGGAGACTAGCCAAGGAAATTTTGTAACTTCCTATGGGAAAAATGTTGCTCCTACCAGCAATTCCCATCCCAAGGAGTCATGATAGTCCCTCTGTATCAGAAGAACATTTAATTAGAAGAATTAGAATAAAGTTCTGTGCTTTGAGATCTTTCTCCTAATTCAGATTTGTTGAAAACTGATAGCACCTACAATGATGGAGGTAGGGAGAAAGGGTAACTATGGACCACTTTGAATCTAAATTGATAAATTCAGAGAAAATTGCATCTTTTCCATTTTATTTTAATCAATTAGCATGAGAAAGCATGAATATGAATATCTCACTGCCATTTTTCAAATAAATATGGGTATGTATGTTTAAGTACATTACTCTGATTGTACCAAAGATCCATAAAAAAAGGAAACACAGTAGGAGAGATAGTTGCAACAATCTTTGCTCAACTAGAAGAATGTTTATTCTAATTTCCTTTTGAGGGTATTTTATGAACAATATGCTAAAGTGAAAGACCTGCAGTAATCAATTACATCCAAAGGTGATCAAGATTCAAAATTGCATAGAGTTAAATGCTTCTTCCAAGTCAAAAGGGAAAAATAAGTAGCAATGATTCCAAGAGCATTCAAAACCATTCAGACAGATAAAATCATCCTACTTGTCTGTGAGGACTGATTGAAAGACCTGGGCTGGGAGTATGAATAGTGGCATCTGGTCACTCAATCAGTTTTTGTACCCGCAAACCATTTGGCCAAAATTTTACCCAACTGACAGCCTCTAGCAGCCAATACCACATATACATTGTCAAATATAGGGACTCTAAAATTGGTTACTTAGATAGGTCACAAGTCAGACTCAGGAATTTCAAAAATTGTTTCACTGCACCTGGCTCAGGGTTTATATTTGAATATTTCAAGTTTTCATGTGTTTCTCCCATTATCAATAATTTCACTTAAAAAGTTTTCTTGTTTTGTTTTTTTTTTTTAACATAGTCAACAGGGAAATGTTCTGCATAATTTCACATATATAATCAACATTGCATTTCTTGCTTTCTTGATGGAGAGGAGAAAAAAAAGGAAGAAGAGAATTCAAAACTCAATTTTTTAAAATGAATGTTTAAATATAAAGAAATAATGTATTAAAAATAAAATATAATATAATAAATTATGAACTCATAGTTTCCCAGAGTTACAGATGGTGAGAAGTCATCTGGTCTAAGCCCCTTTACAGAAGTAGAAACTGATGCCAGAAAATTTCATCGACTTGAGAATTTGAACCCAGATCCTCTGGCTTCAAACTGAGAGCTTTGTTGCCTCTAAACAATTGACAAACATATCACTGTATATTTAGCCATAGTCACAGACATAGCCACACACATAGATATAGCTACAGACATAGTCATATTTACACATATAATCATAGCCATAGTCAATATAGTCATAAACATAGACATAGTCACAGAGAGACAAAAACATAGCCATAGACATAATCATAGCCACAGACATGACCACAGACACACAGACATGGACATAGGGACAGATATAACCACAGACACAGTCATAGTCATAAATATAGCCATAGACACAGTCATAGACAGACACCGACAGAGACAATATGGTGCTATGAATACCAAGATGGCCAGGAAGCCAGGAAGATCTGGGTTCAAGTTATGCCTTTGACACATAATGGATCTGATCCTGGATAAAACTTAAACTTCTAATGCTCTAAAGCCCAGTTTCTTAAACTGTGAGTCTCTCCATAAAGGGTCTCATAATTGAATGTGGGATTTGTGAAATTATGAGTTATTATTAGTAAATGTTTGATTTGTATACTTCTTTTATATATCCGAGATGACATAAAAAATTTTCAGGCAAAAAGAGATCACGAGTAGAAAACGTTTAAGAAGCCCTGATCTAAAGTAGAGGTTCTCAAAGCATAGACCTGAATCTTCTTGGGGGTCCTCAAGACTTTTTCAAGGGGAGTCAGTAAGGTAAAAATTATTTTCATAATAATACTACATCAACAAATAAAACATATAAATAGAAGCTCTTGGAGGGGGACAGAAGAAGTTCTTGATAATTTTCAAGAAAATTAAGGGGTTCTGAAACAAAAAATTTGAGAACTGTTGATTTAAAACATTGAAAATAGGAGTTCATACCACTTTTTTTTCCCCTTGCTTTTGTCAAAATCCTTTTTTGGTGGTCAGATGTCTGTGGTACATTTTTCAACATAATGTCTTAAAATGCATAAAATAAAATCTTTAAAATTGAAAAAGGAAATAAAATAAAATGTAATTTTTCCCCATCTAAGTCCATAGATCCCTTGAAATCTATTCAAAAACCCCTTTAGATTCCATAAACCTCAGGTTAAGAAGCCTTGTTTCAAGGTTACTTAATATAATTGTTGTTCAGTCATTTTTCAGGCGTGTCTGGCTCTCCATGACTTCATATTTGGGGTATTCTTGGCAGGAGCACTGAAGTGGTTTGTCATTCCCTTCTTCAGCTCATTTTATAGATGAGGAAACAGAGGCAAACAGGGTGAAGTGACTTGGCCAACCTCACACAGTTATTAAGTGTCTGAGGCTACATTTGAACTCAGAAAAAGGAAACTTCCCAACTCTAGGCCCAGCACTCTCTCTCCACTGCTCTATCCAACTGTCCGTTGTTTAATGTAGAGAAGGTTCAATCTCATGGTTCGGTCCCTATTCTTCTCCTAAGGACAGCAAAGAAAGAGATGAAAAACACAAATATAATCTTATAGAAATTTAGTTTTGCAGGACTATCCAATAAGCTAGATTCTAACCAACTGTTCTTTATATTCACACATATAAATTTCATCCTTTTTTCTCTGACTGTCCTTAGTTTTTTTCTTATCTATCCAGTAGTGCCTCTCATAAATCCAAATCATCACCAAGTAACTGTTCTAGTCTATGTCAGAAGATAACTTCAGAAGTAGGTTGTTTAAAACACTCTTCTGCTTTTCCTCTTTTACCATTTTAACTAATAAGTCCTGGTGAAAAATCATCACAGTCTAGCATCAGGAAGACATAGACAATTAAAGCCAAAGGAAATGAGAAATAGTGAATTCAAGTAGACTAAGGCCAGCCAAAAAAAGAGAAGAATTGTTTAAAAATAAACAACAGATGTGCCAGAGATTTGAAGAATAAGGGAATCAATCAAGCATATTGCTGAAAAAGTCCTATGGAATTGGGGGAAAGGATCTGTCATGGACAGAGTCCAGAATCAATAATTAGATTAAGATATTTTCTTAAGCAGATTTCACTCCTCTGTAATTTTACCCCTAGATCATCATCAAAAATTGATCCTCCCACAAGTTGTTAAATAAAAATTTCCAGATTCCTGTAAATATCCTCTGTTACATCCTTCTTTCACTGTTGGACTTAAATCCAAAAAAAACTAAAATTGGATCACTTTCATATTTAACCATCACAGCATTTTCCTTAACAGTAGCAGGGAAGATTTATTATGTCAGAAAATACCTAACCTGGGTATTTCCACCTAGTCCCATCATTCATATTTTTCAGGATTCACTGGAGCTAAGCCATATGGAAAAAACATCAGAATCCAGTAGGGAATTATTAACGTCCTATCATTCCTTCCACGAGAACAACCACATGATCATTTTGGCTCAAAAAAGCTGAAAATATCCTCAGGACCCAGGTGCTTGTGGTACTTAGGTGATTTTCTCCAGCTTTCCCAATTTCCATTATCAATCAAAATGTACTCAGTGACCAGAAACCTTCAATTAGATGGTTTCTGCCTCCTCATCCATCTGAAGACATTAATTTTTTTTTTTAATATAAACTGTTGTTCTTCCAAGACTAGAACTAGTGAGGAGTCCTCATCTTCTTGGTACTCAACATTCCTGGAGCTATTCTAGTTCCCTTCCCCTCTGTGTCAAGAACAATGGAGCATCAATCAAGAGATGCCCAATGTAGTAATTCATCCAGCCATGTCTTCAGACACCTAGACCTATGGTCCCAAGCAATATTCTTATTGAACAGGATAGCTAGTAATAATCTAGTATTTATATAGAGCCTATGTGCCAGGCACTATACTCAGCACTTTATAAATATCTCATTTGATGTTCACAACAACCCTGGAAGTAAGTGCTACTAATCCTGATTTTACAAATGGGGAAATGAAGGCAAGCAGAAATTGTGACTAAAGTTAGAGGCCAGATTTGAACTTGTTCTATTCCAGTGTTTTATTGATTACATACACCACCTAGCTAGCTGCCTTAAATACTCATTGTTGCTGGTCCATTGTTCTCAAAGAGAACAACAACATCAGGGAAAGGATGCCATGATGTACAAGTGAATTGGATTTAAGCAAAGGAGATCTGTGTAAGGTCACCCTGTCTCATTTTCCCCATCAGAGACATCTGAGTCCAGTGGCAAGATACATGATGGGAGATGGCCTTGGATGCAATGGGAGACTTTGGCCTTTTTAAGCTAAGGACTTCAACACATGTTTGACTGACGTAGCATCCAGTCAGTGATTAAAGCTGGGTAGCAACTGAGGCAAAGAATATCCTTTTTCATCTAATCCCGCCCCCCCCCCCCCAAATCTAAACAACTAAATAAGTGAAACTGGAAAGGAAAATCTCTGGTCAAAGCACAAATAATTGCTATTTACACATTCAATCTGAATCAGTCAGGACCCAAACAATGGGGCTTGACCAAGGATCTATTGATGGCTGATAGAGAGGAAAGATCTGGGCATTAAGGAGACTTGGGTTTCCATCCCAGATATGCTACTGATTCAGGATGTAACTTTGGGCAAATGACATTCCCTCTCTAGGCTCCAGTTTCCCTGCTTATAAAATGAGAAAGGATTTGATCTAAAATAGAGGTTCTTAACCTGGGGTCCATTAATTTATTTTTAAAACATTTTAGTTACTGCTTTTCCCTATAATTGCCTTCCTTTATAATTCTACCTATGTTATTTTTTGTACCTGAAAAGACAGTTCTGATAAGAGACCCATAGATAACTCTAGATTACCAAAGAGGCTCCATTTCTTTAAAAAAAAAAAAAAAAAGAAAGAAAAGAAAAGAAAAGAAGAAGAAGAAGAAAAAGAAGAAGAAAAAGGCTCCAAGGTCCCTTCTTTCAGAAGTTTTCAATCTATGATCCTTTTATGACTTCTATGTTTTTATTAGTTCTCTCTCCATTTACCTGTCCGTATTGCCTCCTGATGTCTTAGATATCTTTAAAGGCTGATAAATCCAATCCCAACTCTTCTATAAAGTCTCTCCCAATGACTCCAGTCTACAGTAGGCACTGTGGAAAGAGTCCTGACCCAGATTCAAATCCTACCTCTAATTAGTGGTACTTGTGTGCTCTAAAGCAAAGCACTTAACCAGCTAGTTCCTTCGTTTCTTTAACTGTAATGTTATGCCTCAGTTTCCCTTGAATTATTATGGGGAAATGTTACGCCTTAGTTTCCCCTCAATTATTATGCCCTGAATAAAATTATTATCATCCTACTCCTTTGTTCCTTAGGAATGGGAAAATTAAGTTAGAAAAGAAGCTCTGAAATGCCACTGAGTCATAAAATTCCAGGTGCCTTATCTCAAATGCCTGCTGGGGTAATTCCCCCTCCTTTGAGTATTACTCCTTGCCTCACTATCTTCTGCCCTCTGACTTTCTTATCTTGATCCCATCCTGTCAGGACTGAATTATGATTCTTTCTTGGAATTATGGCTTGTTCCCCAAGCAGTACCCCCCCACACACACACCCTTATCTCCCATCTCTTCTGCAAAGCTTTAAAATAAAAACATATAACAGGACTCTGCCTCAGTGAAGATTGAATGTCTTTTGGACATGAGTCCCATTCGACCAGCTAGCCCAAACTCTCCTCAATTAAAATATTAAAAACTAATCTCTGTCTTGCCTCAGTTTCTCCAGCACTACAGTAAAATGAAGTAATCAGTCTTAATGGATTCCCTGTAAATTTCAATCTATGGGTCTTTTTTAATGAACCTTATCACTAATTTTCTTTCTTTTTTTTTTCTTGTTTTGCCGAGGTAACTGAGGTTAAATGATTTGCCCAAAGTCACCAGGTAGAAAGTATTAAGTTTCTGAAGCTAGATTTGAACTCAGGTCCTCCTGACTTCCAAGCCAGTGCTCCATCTCATCTAGCTGCTCATCTAGCTGCCCCTCTAATTTTAAAATTGGCCTATTTTTAGGCACTCTAGCCAAAATAATAGCAACATTATTAAGTATCAGCTTCTATGAATATGAAGAATGAGATATCCTCTAATCATGAATGTTGTTGGTAAATTACTACAAAATTGTCAGCATGAGTGTTTAATAGTTGTTCTTTCCAGCTTTGCTTTAATGATTTTACAAGTTTGGAAAATTAGGTCACAAGAAGCTCTAAAATAATTTTTAAGACTATGCACCATTTGAGAAAAATGAACCAAAATAAAAATATATTATTGCCCATTTAATGGCTGTTCCTTAATATATTTCAAGTCAATGTTTTTAAGCTCTTAATACACACGCTCTGTGCCTGATGATTTACCTTGGGATCAATATATATATCAACATCAGCAATTCTTTATTTTACTTAATTGGTCAGCAAGTAGGAAGGAATTGAGTGCATATACTGAACTTTATTAAGTTGTTTCCTATCCCTTGGCGACTACACAGGAAGGTATGTTCCTGGGGAATATGACAAGGATGATTTTTAAAAACAGTGGAACACTGGAAAAGGATGCTGTCATACAGTTTTATTTAGGGATCTAGCATTTCCACTTAAAACTTTCTGCACTAAATGTACTTCAAAATGTTTCCTCTATTTCATGGTTTTCAAGCAATTCTATTATTTCCATGAATCTCTTCTAAACACTACATGATTAATGAAAATTTTACCTCAGGGAAGAAAGGTATGGGAAAGATATTTGTTTCTTTCTTTTAATCATCCCATTTCACTCATAAAAATTGTGAAAATAGAATTAATACAGAGTAGTAAACAGAGCACTCACTGTTAAGCAATCTGGATTTGAATCACTGCTTTCCAGTTACTAGGTAGCATAGTGGATAGAATGCTCAGCAAGTCCTGAGTTCAAATCTAGCCTCAAATATTTACTAGCTTTGTGACTGGTCAAATTACTCCCTGTTTGCCTCAGCTTTCTCACCTGAAAAATGAGGTGGAGAAGAAAATGGCACACTATTTCAGCATCGCTACCAAGAAAACTCCAACAAAACTCATGAAGAGTCAGACATGACTAAAAATGACCAAACAACAATAAAAATCCTGAGTAAATCATTTCACTTTTGTAGACCTCTGTTTCTACATTTATAAAATAAAGATATTGAACTCAAAGATCTCTAGGCTCCCTTTAAGCTCTGAAGTCCTAGCAGACAGTTACTAGCTCCCTGCTTGATGATCCACCTGCTTTGACATAACTTTAGCAACATTACTTGTCAAGCAAAAAAACAATTAAGACCATATGAGTGGTTTTTATCAGTAGACTGTGGCTTTATGTTCACCTAAAAATACATTCCTGAAATAAGCTCATTTATATAGAAAAAGATTCTTTTTATCTTCATCTCTGCAGTGGAATCCAAAGAAGGATATCACTTGATTTCAGACTACAGTAGATTGTCTCTTATTATAATCCTCTAAGGAAATAAAAATATTTTAAGGGGGTGGGGGGGGGGGAGGCAATGAAAGGGAAGGAGGAGAAATGGAAAAGTACTGAAACAGAACTAAAACTGTTTTTCAAAAAGTATTCTATAACAAAGATATCAAAGACAATGCAGAGACATATACATATAAAAATACTTACAATATAACTTTATATTGTAGCAAAAATTAGGAACAATATGGGAATTTGGGAACAAAATGTGCCTGAACAAACTGCAGTATATAAATGTGAAGAAATGTCGTTTGCCATGAGGGATACAATAGATTCAAAGAAATTTTAAATGACTTCTATGAACTGATAAAAAAACAAAGTAATCTGGAGAACTGAATGATGGCCACAATAATATAGAAGAAAAGAGTTTGGACTATTCAGAAGAACAATAAAGAATTGTGTACACAGCTCCAGATAGACAAGCGATGGATCACAGTGAAGGGGTCAATAGTACTTGTAAAAATGATCAGTTGTTGTATAAATGATTTTTTTTATTGTTTTATTTTTCTGGTTATATGTGTGTATTAGCTTTATAAATATACATTTCTTTATGAATCATGTTGGGAGAGAAAAATCAGAACAAAAAGGGAATACCAGGAGAGAGAGAGAGAAAAAAAAAAAAAAACAGAAAAAAAAGTGAATGTAGCATGTGTTGATTTACAGTCTCCATAATTCTTTTTCTTGTTGCAGAGGGCATTTTTTGTCCAAACTCTATTGGGATCACTTTGGATCACTGAACCACTGAGAAAATCAAGTCTTTCATAGCTGATCATTGCACTAGTTGACAAAAATTGTTGGGAAAACTAGAAAACAATATGTCAGAAATTCAGCATAGACCTATATCTCACACTCTATATCAAAATAAGGTCAAAATAGCTATTAGGAGAGCAAGGGATAATTTACCTATCAGATCTTTGGAGAAGGGAGAATTTTATGACCAAAGAAGAACTAGAGAACATTATGAAATGTATACACACATTTTTCAAGAAGCTGGAGTTTGGATGTTTATCAAATACTAGGTTACTATAGGCCTTGATTATTGTGTCCTGTGTGTTCAATCTATTCCACTGATCCACCACTATTTCTTAGCCAGTACCAAACAGTTTTGATGACTACTGCTTTATAATATAGTTTTAGGTTTGGTACTGCTAAGTCACTTTCCTTTGTATTTTTTTTTCATTAATTTCCTTGATATTCTTGTTCTTTTGTTCTTCCAGATGAATTTTATTAGTAATTTTGTCATTTTTATTATATTAGCTAGGCCTACCCATGAGCAACTGATAATTTTCCAATTGCTTAAATCTGATTTAAATGATTTTTTAAAAAATGGAAACAATATCCCAAAACTTCTGTATGTATATATAACTACTTAGATGCAACATATATAAAGGTGTGTGTGTGTATGTGTGTGTGTGTGTGTGTGTGTGTGTGTGTATGTATGTGTATATATATATATATATATATATATATATATATAAAGGCATGTGTGTATATAGATGTATAGGTATGTTATATGTATATATGTATGTATTGTAAATGTATACACACATATATAGATGTATATATATAAAGGTATATATAGATGAATAGATATATTATATGTGTGTATGTATTAAATATATATATATACACATATATAGATATGTACATGTGCTATATATACTTGTATGTAAAATATATGTGTACACTAGCTTTTTTTTATTATTCAACTAAGATTAAATAAAATACTTGCTAAGTGTTTACCATATACTAGACACTAAGCTAAGCCCTTGAAACACAAATATAAGAAAAAAGCTTAATTTTTTTTAAACTTTAAATTTAAAGGTGAATTCACACTCAGAAGCATTAGAAAGGGAAGAAAGAGGAAGAAAACATCTTTTTAGGAGAAATTTTTTCTACCATCATCATACCCTAAATAAAATGTGGAGAAGAAAGATATTAACAGGTAGTTCACCTTCATTCTACACTAAATATAAATAAAATATAAATAAATATATGAACTATCTCCCAGGAATGTTGTGAAAATTAAAAGATAATATTAACAAAACAATCTGCAAAGACTGAAGCTCCATATAAATGCTAGCTATCACTTACCACATAATGGGCACTAATAAATGCTTGCTGAATTGAACTTAAATAAACTAAATTCAAACTCAACCCCATCTAGAGCTTGATTTCTGAGAAGTGAAAAATATGATACACTGGATGGAATGTTAGGCTTGAAATCAGAAAAAAAAAAAAAACTAAATTCAAATTTGGTCACCTCTACTTAAAAGTTGTGCTATCTGTATTAAGTTCCTCAACTACAAAATGAAGATCACTATAGAATCTACTTCCCAGATTTGTTATAAGAATCAAATGAAATAATATTCGTAAAGCTCTTAATAGAATGCCTGGCACATAGTAGGCATTTAACAAATATCTGTTTCTCTCCCCTTCCTATTTCTAATTTATATTTAATGTGTCTATTTCTTTTTTTTTATTTTATTTTATAATAACTTTTTATTGACAGAATCCATGCCGTGGTAATTTTTTTTACAACATTATCCTTTGCATTCGCTTCTGTTCCGATTTTTCCCCTCCCTCCCTTCACCTCCTCCCCTAGATGGCAAGCAGTCCTATATGTGTTAAATATGTTGCAGTAGACGTGTCTATTTCCATGTGAGTCTTATAGAACAGGGACTATCTTTTGCCTGTTTTTTGTATCTCGGTGTCTGGCACCTAGTAGGAGCCTAATAAATATTTATGGATTGACTGAGAGGGCAAGCTAATTTGAACCTATAAATCTAAGCCACAAATTCAACGGAAACTAGACAACTAGAGTCTACTCTTAAAAAAAAAAAAAAAAAAAAGGCACAAGGGAAAGGTACAAGGATGGGAAGTGAAGAAAATGAAGGATGAGGAGAATAACATGAAGAAAAATTAACCAGAGAGAATGAGTTCTTGAAATTCTTTCCTTTCTGCACGCTGACATTCATCCATTACTGCTAAACATCACACAAGTTGGCATTTCTTATGACTGCTACATGCACCATTATCAGATTTTAGTCAGCAAGGCTTACTGCCCTCATCTTTTCCTACAGACTGATAAGTTACCGTGTTTCTGCCTCCTGAATTCCTGTCTGCTTGCCAAAGAGAAGCATCTGTATAAATCCATCTGTTTTTGATGACAGCAGCTCCTTTGATAAACTACCCATGGGTTGGGAGGGACAGAAAGATGGAAGAAACAAATGGGAGAGGACTTTTTCTCTTCTCCAGATTAATGTATACGGAGTATTCATCTGACACCTCATCGGCACTCCCGGCTGGTACCCCAGCAGGCAGACATTCACTAAGCATGTATCCTGCCCACTCTCTGGCTACTCAAGAAGTGGCACCAAGCCAGTTATCCGAAGCTGAACGTGTCTGGAGCAGAGCCAAGAAAGGCGAGTACTTCAGGCTAAGAATTCATCTCCTAACCAAGAGAGTAGTTAGCAATGCTTAATCTGTCTATGACATTAAGGAACCACAGACAACATGTTTACTAAAGGCTACACCTGTCAAAACATAAGTAACCTCATTTATATCTCATTGGCATCCACTCAAGGAAAGGTCAGACATCTATGAATTTCCTGCATCTGGGCATCAGAGCCTGCTGTACTGTATGAGGAAGGACACAATTTAGGAAGTCCGTCTGTATAATATCCTGTCTTCTCACCCTTGGAAAAACAGAATAGCTCCCTTAATTTCTTTATTTTTCCAAGTAATCACAAAATACAAAAAAATCAGTTAAAGTGACCCAGTTGTCTTGCATAGGGTGTTTACAATCCTTTAAAAATGGCAGCAGAGGGAACTGCATGGCTGCTTTCAATTTTCTGTAATCTTAGCCAAAATAAACAGGATACATTTCATTTCAGAATTTCAAAGGCTGATCAAAACTGAATATTACTGTGGTGTTTGAAAGCACATCTTGAGATTCACAACAAAGAAAGAGAATCATAGAAGACTGAGGTGAAGAAACTCACTAGGTCATCCATTAGAGCAAAGAGAACAACTATCAGTTTTGCAACTAGAGATTTGGTCAGTTTCCCCATGAATAAAAGAAGAAATAGACAATATACAAAATTATTCAAGATGGGGAGCTTCTTCCCTTCCAAACCATTCTCTAGGAAATCAAAGCTCCTATTTCTTTACTGAAATTGTGTGTTTAAGATGGCCTTGTGTAATGGTTTCTATATTTTTAAAAATATTCTTTTCTGTACTTTCCCCCTTTACTTTCTATATTCTATTCTATTCTCCACAAAGAGAGAAGAATCAAATATATGACCTTTCCCCGCTTTGTACTCTTTAAAAAGTTTGTACTAAAAGCTGGGCACATAAAAATGTATCAAGGCTTTAGCACTATAATTGCATGTGCTGTATGACAGAGATATCTGGCGTGGAATAAGGACCGAATAATGAGGAAATGAAAACAATGGGGGCACCAGAAGGGACCATCTTCTCCTGCTGCTATTCTGAATTGCTGAAAGAAAATAGACTGGACAAGCAGCTTACCAATATATTCCTAAGATTACAATAAGTGCATCAACAAAGGTGTGGGGAAGTGAGGGAAGGAGAGGTGAGAGCTATATAATTAATAAACTTGACCACTAAGTATTAAAAAATACTGTCTAAAAAGTTTCTGACATCTTGCCTTCATTTAGCAAGTGAACTCAGATACAAATAACAACAATCATCATAAACTATATTGTACTTTAAAGCTTCCAACGTGCTTTAAACATAAGAAATAAAAACAAAAAGAAAAAAATATTAAATTTTAAAATAAGGTTTAAAAATCTAAAGATGTCAATCTGCCAGTTATGATGTAGGGAAAAGATAATGAACAAAACTTTGGTTTAGGCAATTATTACACAATATATACACCACCAAACCTGGTAAAATGGAAGCTCCTTGGGGACAAATTTTCACAGTTCTACTTTTTTCTTTATAGCACAATTTTTTTTCATATGTTAGGCATTTACACATAAGTAAATATTAATTAGATATTAAATTACTTTAGTATTTTCTGTCTTCCTTTTATGCAAACATCTCCAATTTAAATACTAGAAGTAGTTAAACTAATGAGAGATTCTGAGCAGGAACTGGAAAGTGAACCACTACAATTTTCTTCAAGCTCTCATCTGTTTGCTACCAATATTTCTCAAGATCTCTATGGTCCTATTTGCAAATATCTTAGCTCACATCAAATAAGGAACTTTAGCAGAGAATAAATGTTTCCTATGTCTGGACACTTTATCTTAGATATCATTATACTTCCCATGACAATCTTGCTTTGACCAGCATCCTCAAAGTTATCAATGCCAAGTAAAAACAACCATTATTAGTTACTATGGAAGGAGCGATACTGCAGTTTTTAAGAAATCATTTTTATTTAAGAAGCTGCTAGCTGAAAAGACTTTCAATTCTCAAGTGGTACAGGCATAATTTTAACTTAAGCTTTAATACATTTTCTCAGAAAAGAAAAAAATGATGAATTTGACTTTTTGCTACTTGGGACTAAAAACACAATTAGGTGGAAACTTTATACTCACAAAAACAAGACAGATGAGATTTACAAATGGTAGCCTCGTTCTACACATGCAAAAGGTCTTGAGAAGAGCAGCTCAACAAATAAAAACTTATTTGGGGACAGTCAAAAACATAAATTGCTTAATAAATCAATCCATAGTAGTTTAGAACTAAAAAGGATCACAGATTTAGAGCTCTGAGGAAAATTAGAGACTAGTGATGCTATTTCCCCCCTTCCCATTTTACATATGGGAAAACTGAGAACATCCTTACTTGACAGGAAAACTGGGGAACCAAGAAATTAAGTGAATGGTCTAAGCCCCCAGGACTAATTAATGTACCAGTCAAGATTAGATACCACCTCTATTTAAATTATGAGGCACTGTGGGAGAGCATTTAGTCAGGAGCCCTGGATGTGAATCTTGTTTTATATATTTAATAACCCAGAGATCAATCTATTTCACTATTTCACAATGTTACTGTGAGAACAGTGCCTCCCAAACCTTAAAGATCTCTATAAACAGGACTCATTATCATCATTTAATAAAATATGATTCCCAATGCAAAAGACTCAAGATAAGGACTTACATAGATTTATGTTTTTCTTATAACATTGTTCAAGATAGAGTTTGAGGCCCATCTTCTTGTGGCAGATGTTGCCATGGCCACACAAATCCCTATTCAACATATTTAATAGAATTAAATACAAAAGCCATTCTATAGCTTTTTTTGCTGTTGTTGTTGACCAAGAGTATAAAACCAGAAACCTAAAAGAAAAGGGGTCTATTACATAACAACTCTAAATGTTAAGCACAAAAGCCATTTTATACCCTTATTTTTTACACAAGAGTATAAAAATGGAACCAAAAAGAGGGTCCTATGAAATAATGCTAAATGGGAAATGTTATTTTATATATATAAAATTTTTCAATGAGACCTTTTTTCCCTGTCCCATTTAATTGGCAGATTGATAAAGAATAGAGCAAAGAATAGAGAAATAGGAAAGTTAACTGGGAAGAGGAAGTCACAGAAAAATACTCTTAAAGGGCATTCAACATGGAAAGAAATTTCAGGTAATTTTAAAGTACAGGTTTCCACAACCTCATATTCCTGGATGTCGTGCTCATCATTTAAGCTATTAACAAATACATTTATATATATATATATATATATATATAATTTAGTTCCTGCTACAATACAAATCAAAGAATGTGAAAACCTGTAACTGTGCATGTCATGGCTATGTATTTGTCTCCCTCCCAACACACTCACTCTGCCCTGAAATTAAACCATCTTATAGCTTAGAATCCATGTCTTTTCTTTCAAGCTTGAATGAAGGCTGCATTTTACTCACCATGCTAGCAGTGAGGGAAGGAGCCGACTGACCAAGAGCTTGGCTGCGCATCCGGATGAGATTGGAGGTCTCTGCAACTACCAGCCATGACTGTTCTGCAATGGTGTTTGGAAGTAAGTACCTCCCTGTTGATATAAACAAAGAAAACATAGTTTAAATAGTAGCTAATGATATCATCTTCAGTCCTATTCCCCCTGCTTCTAAATAACCTAGAGTCTTCTCTCATATTTGACAATCTCAGTGATTGTTTTTATGGAGTTGAGGGATTTTGCTGCTGAGAGAGCTCCCAGTAAGGAAAATCCACCAATACATATCTGAAGTAACTCTAGACCAACTGTCTAAAACTTTGTTTTGGTATATTAGGCCCCTTGGCATGTTGGGAAAGCTTAGTGTTATTGCTCATGTTAATTATCAAAGGAAATACTAAAGTTGTTAAAAGATAAATGAAAATAAAGTTTATTTTTTTCCCAGTAGAAGCTAATGGACACCCTAAAATCCATCTCCAGATCCCCTAACAATCACCAGATAAAGAACCTTTTTTTTTTTTTTTTTGCCTTTGCACTCTATAGCCTAGCAGGATTATATATACGGTGGCAAAAAGCAATTCCTTTATTAATGTTTTTGGATTAATCAAATACTTAATCCAATAGCTTACTTTTGGTCCTGTTATTGTTTGATCTTTCTAACTTACCTTGTTACCCATCCCTTAAAGTAAGCTCAATTCTTTTTTTTTTTTTTCTTTTTGGAAATTGGGGCTAAATGACTTGTGTATCTGAGACTGGATTTGAACTCAGGTCCTTCTGACTATACCACCTAGTTGCCAATATTCAATTCAACTGAACAGAACACTAATTAAGCAGCACTTTTAAGCATGTTCCCAAGATGTCGTCTTTGGCCTCCTTTCCTGCCTCTATACACTATTCCTTGATCAATTCATTCATTCCTCTCATTGCAATTATTACCTCGATGTAAATTGAGGTGATAATCTAATCTAAATATTCAACTGTGATCATCTCTTGGGAGGTTCAGATCTTTAGTTTCAATAGCTTATTTCTACTCCAGTATCCACGCCAGGATTGAGGGGAAAGGAGAGTCTATACTGTGCATGGAGGCAAGAAGAATCAGGAATCTAACACAGAAGGGTTTAATGCAGGTGCCCACTGGTAATTCTGTCACTTGTAACACCCCGGCTGGGCCACATATGTAGCATGATCTGAGAAGACAACTTACATGTAGGAGTATTAGACCTGGGCAAGCAACATGAATAAGCCAGAGACAATAACTATGTGGCTCTGACTCTAGAAACAGAGGAGGGTTTCAGATTTAGCCCCCCAACCCAGTCTAAGTCTATAGCAAAACAGCCAGGGTAGAGAGCTCAGACTAAAAGGGTAGCATTTTTTCATCATGAGTCACTTGGAATTGTTACTTCCACCATAGTTCTTAAACTTATCTCTCTCCTATCAATTTCCATTGCCACAATGCATTATATAATTATATATTCCTCAATATCACATGCCTAGATTACTACAATAAGATTTCTGACAATCCTTCCTAATTGCACTCTCTTCTCACAGTTGATCTTATACACACTGCTACCAGATGCATCCTCCTTAGCACAGACCTAGTATTGGCTAGACCACCTAGACAGAAAGAGGAAATAGATGAATTCAGCAAACAGATTATAAATCTGACATAAGCACATAATATAATTATGATGGAGGGTGAAATTATCTCAACATCTGCTGGTATTCTCTCTGCCAAGAAAGCAGAGTAGTTAATAATCTGACTTGTTTTTACAGTAATCTCTCCCTTCAAAGATGGAAAAGCCAATGAAACTTCTGTTCTACATCTGACTTTTCTAATCCAGGATAAAACCACATTTTAGGATATGTGATAGAAAAGAAAGGCAGAAATTACCTACCAAACATCCTTTATTTGGGGAGAGAAGATTTCAGAGTTCGGAGAAAATTTCAGATTTCAGAAAAAAATAGGTAAGGTTTCACGGACTGAAATTCTACAGGGGAAGTGAACCCAGAAAAGATAATGGGAATATCTTAAGTATGCATTTCTTTTTAAAATAATAATAGCTTTTTATTTTTAAATATATACAAAGATAGTTTGCAACATTTACCCTTGCAAAACCTTGTATTCCAAATTTTTCTCCCTCCTTCCCCACCTCTTCCTTTCCTTAGACAGCAAGTAATCCAATATAGATTAAACACATACATTTCTTCTAATCATATTTCCATATTTATCTAAGTATGCATTTCTTAAGACAAAGAAATATAACTGATGAGGTGGGAAAAAGGGAAGCTGTCAAAACATGACCAGGGTGATACAGTTAATAAGTGTCTGAGGCCAAGTCATTTAATGATTTTTGCCTCAATTTGCTCATCTGTAACAATGGCTGGAGAAGGAAATGGCAAACTCTAGATACTATAGTATCTTTACTCCAAGAAAACACCAAACAGGATCATCAATTAGACACAACTAAAAAATGAATCACAACAACACACACATATATACCCACTATTTGTGTATATAATGATGGCAACAAGGTCAGGGTATGGCATGGTGATGTAAAAATATCAGAAAAATCAGTGCTGGCCAAACAAGATGTTGACTTCAAATGGAGCTTGCTAATTGGAGAAAAGAGGATCAAAGAGTATGGGTGGAACTATTTCTTGAGTACAAGAATAATTAAGTGTAGAGACAAGGCGAGCTAAAAACAATTAAGTGGTTCCATTAGAACACTGGATTTAGAAGCCAAAGATCACAAAGACATGCCCCAGATACTTAGTAGTTGTGAGACCAAGACAAATCCTTTCATTTTTTTCAGCCTCAGTTTCTTCACTTGTAAGATGCATTCAAGGACATTCAGTTTACTCATTCCAGTTCCCTTCCCTCCCCTATGAAACATGTAGATATTCAGGTGTGCCCAAAAGGGATAGATTTTACACATAATGCTTATCTTCTATTTGCATAAACCATGACATCAATAGGCTGAGTTGAACAATTGAACACTGAACAATTTTAAAATTTATATTATGTATTAATATAGGTTTATATGTTTAAAAGAAAGCTAACCTTTGCTAGACTTCTCTGTTGATGATATCATCTTCCTCCCAGATACCAGACTTGAAAACTTTTTATAATCTTTGATTACTTCCTCTTCCTCATTCACCAGATCCAATGGGTCACCAAATCCAGTCATTTCTACTTCTGCAGCATCTGATCAAGTTTACCACTTCATACCTGGACTCTTGAAATAGCCTCCTACTTGCTCTGCCTCTAGTCTATCTCCTCTCCAATCAAACCTTCACACAATTGGCTGAGTTTTCTTCTTAACACATAGCTCAGGACATCACTTCCTTGCTGGAAAATTTACAATGTCTCCCTATTGCCTCCCTGATAAATGCCCTAAGTCTTAAGTCTGACCATTAAGGGATTTCACATTTAGAACCAAAATACTTTTCCAGTCTTATCTTGATGCCTTTCCTTCTCCCCTTCTGTTCAAAATCCCTCAATCCTCCTTGATTTTTGTGCAGCACTTCAAAAAGACTTCCCCTTGACACCTATTTTTAACTGCTACTACAATTGTGTGCATGTCATCTCCCCTAATAGGTTATAAATTTCTTGAGGAAAGAGATTATGTTTTATGTTTCCTATATATGCTATATTCTGTATCCCCCCATTCTCAAAGTTTTGACTGCAGTTATCAAGAAGTTTGGAAATTAGTCATTTTAAGATTGCAAGAAAAATTCCTGAAACATTGGGAATAATTTCAGGAATTTACTCCATTCTAAAAAAGAAAAGAAAAGAAAAAAAAAAAAAAACTAAGCAAATAGCAACTTGTTGCTAACCCTTTCTTGACTTCTCTCTTGTCCAGAGTCCCCTTCTGCTCCTTTGGAAAGCAGCCCAGAAGATATTAAGGGACCCTCTCCACAATCCTGATCACTCAATATGCTCCACTCCCTGGAGTCCTGAGAGCTTCTCAGTTGTGGGGATCGCTAAAATAGATATAGCCCAAGTACCCAACTTTTCTCATCTCAGAACAAATTTTAAAAAGAGAATGCTAAATTCTACCTCACCTATAGAAATAGGGGAAACAGCCACAGTCATGGGGATCCCACATAACCTTGCCCAAATACCTCCTCAGCCCAGCTTAGGGAAATGGGGATGAAGTGGAGGTCAGGCTTCATGGTCAGCCTTTCCTGAGCCCTGGCACCTGGAACTACCATCAAAAGGAGATCCTGGCATCAGTCACCCCAGTTTCAGCAGGTTCTGTCCAGCAATTACCTAGGAAAAATCCAGGTGCCCCTGGCGCCATCCTACATGGCAGTGTGAGCTGAGAAAGCAGTCAGCCACTGCATTTGATAAGCCCACCATTCTCTGTTTCAGTTGTGGATATATATTAGGTATGTAATTTATGACAAATTATTTTATCTCTGCCCAGTTTTCTGATTTGTAAAGAGAAATAGAAATGGTTGCTGTGAAGATAACATGATTGCAAAAGTGGTTAGTATAAAACAAATGCTATAAGAACCTGCTAAATTGTATATAATTGTTTCATATTTGATAACTTTACATGAATTTTTAAATGTGACCAACATACAATGCCAAAGTTGAGATAAATTATTAATGTGTGTGTGTGTAAAATAATTTGGAAGCAAATTCAACTAAATTAAGGCCTCCCCAGGACCAGGAGGATAGTGCATAGAGGAAAGAGTCTTTTTTTTTTTCTTCCCTCTTCTCTCCTTCCCTGACTGCAAAGGGATACATGGATGAAGGGGTGAGAGAGAGAAAAAGAAAATTTATTCAGTTCAGTGAAATTTGATAATATACAATAGTAAAAAACAGTTTTAAAGGAACTCTAATCAAAGTCCACTAAAAGGATATGGAAATTGTAAATCTATTTGCACTGATAGTATTAACAGAAGATTTAAAAGCTTGGGAACTTTAGGAAAACAGAACAGCAGTTTGCTACTACTTTAAAGACTGGCAACAAACAGCCTACTTTATTAAGAGTCAGACTTCTGAGCAGTCTATCAGTTTAAAAAAAAAAAAATTACTCTTTAACCCTTTCCTGGCTCACAAAAGAGAAATGGTTTGTGTGAGTTGGAAAATAACCAAATGGCAATTCAGTTTGTCTAGAACATTTAATTAGAATTTAGGGAATCTCATTAACTAAGTTGTCAATTTAAAAATCTATTTTATCTCATTTTTAAGAATTTCTTGTTTTTTCCCTAAAACAAAAGGGAAATTTATTTAAGGAAATAGAAATTACAACTAAGACTATTTGGCTATTAGGTAAATTCTAAAATTGTTAAGTAATTTGGAGTTATTGTCATCATGTTAAACCTAAAATTGGAACAAGAGGAATGAGGTGAAAGTCTTATCAGTTTACCTCCAAGTATGAGGTGTGTAACACCTTCCCCCGTTCACAGAGTAAGGAGAGGTATTAAACAGCACAGCTGTTTAATGAAAACACTAAGAATATTTGGGGTGGGCAATAGCAGACTCAGCTCCTTTTTTTTCTGCAGACTCAGCTCCTTTTTTTCTGGGGTCTTTGTCAACTCCCCTTAATTTGTAAGCTTGCTGGTTTTTTTGAAACTATCAGGGTAAGCAAGGCCATCAGCCCTGAAAAATGAACCTCTTTAGGATGTATAGTTCCTAAACAAGGGGTATATTTACTAAGAATCTATAAGCTTGTTTAATGATCAATCCTTTGGCATCATAATAAGTATAAACATATAAAGGATGTTAAACAATATCTCCTATGTATGTAAACTTTTAAAAATAAAGTATCTAGCCCTAAGCTGTGATTTATAGAATTTGTGATTAGAAATAAAATCTCTTGGGACTATAACTGATATTCTTTTCAGTTTTGAATTTGATTGCCTGATCATTAAGTCAGTAACCCACTACTTGAGAGAAACACCATAAGTTACTCAGAGGAATACCTTCCTGGACTGTTATAGGTGGATGGCTTATCTCTTTATATATGTTTATGCACACATATATGTACATGTATCTACCTATCTTTTTTTTTCATAGCTTTTTATTTATAAGTTATATGTATGGGTAATTTTACAGCATTGACAATTATCAAACCTTTTGTTCCAATTTTTCCCCTCCTTCCCCCCACTCCCTCCCCTAGATGGCAGGATGATGAGTAGATGTTAAATATATTAAAGTATAAATTAGATACACAATAAGTATACATGACCAAACCGTTATTTTGCTGTACAAAAAGAATCGGACTCTGATGGATGTCTTATCTCAATCCATTGGCCACTTAAATGCCAAGGTGATTTTTCTGAAGTGTAGGTCTGATCATGCCCTTCACCTGATCAATAAGCTCTAGGGACTACCTACGTTATCTCCAGGATCAAATATAAGACTTCTTGTTTGGCATTTAAAGCTCTTCATAATTTAGTTCCTTTCCTGTTTTGAGCCTTAATTTCCTCCATGAATTTGACAATCCAGACTATGTTGTTCAGTCCTTTCAGCCATGTGTCCAGCTCTTTGTGACCCCATTTGAAGTTTTCTTAGCAAAGATACCGGAATGGTTTACCATTTCCTTCTCCAGGTCATTTTACAGATGAGCAAACTGAAGCAAACAGAATTAAATTACTTGCCCAGCATTACATAGTTAGAAAGTATCTTGAGGCCAAATTTGAACTCACAGGCAGTAGACCACCCAGTTGTCCTCCTTTCATATTACTTTTATCCACTCTGTGTTTATCCTTTAACTAGCTATTTGCATACCATTTTCTTCATTAGAACATGAACTCCTTAAAAGTAGGAACTGTGCTGCTTTTCTTTGTAACCCCAACACCCAGAATAATGTCTAGCATATAATAAGAACTTAATAAATGACTACTGATTATATTAAGTATCTAACTATGTGCAAGGCTCTTCACAGAAGTCTTATTCTGAGGTACCCTGGGCTCTGGAGAGCTATGCCTGTGTAGTTGACAGAAGGTCTCCACTGTCCAACCTAGCGAAATCCAAAAAGGTTCATGATCAAAAGGCTGACCAAGAAGTGATGTTTTTTTTTCATTTGTGAACCCCTATTTACTAGATTTTATGAATTATAAAATCCAGCAGAATTGACAGAGAATCTGCTTCTCAGATGCAAAATGAATAAAGAAAAATATATAACATACTTATTATTTTTTTTAGAAAATAAGATGGATTTTCTGAAAGTACTCTTTAGATCTTCTCGTTAAAAACCTAAAAGAGATTATATTAAAGGGATTATTTGTGAAAAACAGAAAATAAATTCATTATTAATAAAAGCCATCTAACCCCATTAAGAAACAATCATAAGAAGGTAGCCTCATTTTTTTTTTTTGGGGGGGGGGGCAGGGTCAGTCATGAAAATGCTATGCACATACTTTGACCCAGCAATGTTTCTCCTGGGCTTACATCCCAGGGAGATCATAAAGGAGGGAAAGGGACCCACATGTGCAAAAATGTTTTTGGCAGCCCTTTATGTAGTGGCAAGTAACTGGAAACTGAATGGATGGTTCATCAGTTGGAGAATGGCTGAATAAGTTATGGTATATGAATGTTATGGAATATTATTGTTCTATAAGAAACGACCAGCAGGATGATTTTAGAGAGGCCTGGAGAGACTTACAGGAACTGATGCTAAGTGAAATGAGCAGAACCAGGAGATCATTGTACACAGCAACAAGAAGATTTTACAATGTTCAATTCTGAGGGACATGGCTCTCTTCAACAATGAGATGATTCAATCCAATTCCAATTGTTCAGTAATGAAGAGAGCTATCTACACGCAGAGAGAGGACTGTGGGAATTGAGTGTGTATCCCAACAAAGCATTTTCACTCTTTCTGTTGTTGTTTGTTTGCATTTTGTTTTCTTTCTCAGGTTTTTTTTTTCCTTCTTGATCCAATTTTTCTTGTGCAGCAAGATAACTTTATAAATATGTATACATATATTGGATTTAACATATTTTAACATATTTAACATGTATTAGACTACCTGCCATCTAGGGGAGGGGGCGGAGGGAAAGAGGGGAAAATTTGGAACAGAAGGCTTTGAAAAGGTCAATGTTGAAAAATTATCCATGCATATATTTTGTAAATAAAAAGCTTTAATTACAAAAATAATTTTTAAAATGCTATGCATAGAGCCACTCATGATATTTGCATAGGCAAATATAAAAATGAAAACAGAAATATATAATTAAGGTATGCTTAATTATCTCAAATTAAATATATTTATGCATGCATCAAAACTATAACAGAAATATAACTGAAACATTAGCTTTATGGATTTTGAGCTGGTTAATTATCTAGATCAAAACCAAACAAAAATGCTAAGTGATAGAATGCCATGAGGACCCATCCTTGGCTCTTATTATTTTCCATATTTCTATCACTAACTAGAAGAAGAAGCACACTGGATAGTCGAATCAAGATCCAAAAAAGTTTCTACAGAATATAGGAGAGACCAAATATAAGACAATTAATTTTGTATAGCTAAATTAATAAAAGTAATTCCATTTTACTTGGGTTCAAAAAATCAGTTGCAAAAGTATAGAATAGTGGAAATGACTATATAATATTTAAAATAAAGGTAAGGAAGAAACCTACAGGTTTTAATGGATTGCAAACTCAACATGAATTAACAATGTGATATAAGTGAAAGACAAAAAATGTATATGATTTTAGGTTTTGTTAATAGAAGCAAAATAATAGTTCTTAATAATCCAATATCATCATGCAGTTCTAATTCTGGGTTTGAGTAGCAGATGTTGAGAATATTTCTTTTTCTTTTTTAAAGAATATCAACCAAATTAATTTGGTTAATTCCAAAATAGCAGTGGTATCCCACCTATCCCCTCTTTCATTCCTGAAAATTTATCCAGTGGCATTGCCATCTGCTTTGCTGCTGGGCCCTAAGGACCATGAAACCCTTCCACCTGAATTTAAAGTGAAACCTTCCCTATATGTTGTGTCCCCCATTAAAGTATAAGGTCATTGAGAAGTTCTTTTTTTCCTTCCTATTTATATCCATAGGATTTAGCACTATGCTTTGAACATGTTAAGCAATTAAAAAATGTTTTTCATCCATTCACTTATTCATGACTTCTTTGAGATGTGGCTGGAATTCACACTTCATGATAGGTTTAAATTAAAAGCAGCAATAAGGACCCAACGGAATGAACCCTGCATTCTAGTCTTCATGATTTGGCCCATATGGCTGAGCAACTGTTCCTTTCCTACTTAATGACCTCCTCCAGGAAGACTTTCTTCATCTTTTTCAGCTAGAATCATCATTTCTTCCTTGGTCTCACATAGTACTCTATAGCACTTTGTACTTTTCTGGTGATCTTAACTCAATCTATTTTGAATTAATTACTTCTGTAAGAACCTTTGAGGGCAGGGACTGTATCTAGAGATTAGTACAATGCCCTGCCAAGGATTTACTTATCAAGTAAATCCATCATTAATATAAGCCAGACTAAATGCATTAAGAGTAAGTCACATCAGGTTTGCCTCATTTCCTTTCAGGCAAGGTCGATCATGAAAAATGCTAAACATAAGGAGCCTCTCATAATATTTGTGTAGACAAATGAGAAAATGTAAGCATTTTTAAATGCCTTTAAAAATTTAATTGAATTTACTGAATGGTTTTGCTAGCATCAGGTTGTGAAACTAACTAGCCTGACTGTGTTTAATATCAATGTTATCAACTGGGCCCTGATTAGTGTGAATAATGAATCCCCTGAAGGCATAGTAGCATTATTAGAATTCACATTGCATACTTCCATTGGACTAGAACCAATTACCATATTTTACATAATTATAACTTTGAATAGTACTAGCTTGAATACATGGACCACTTCAGGGGATTCATGTGCTCAAATTCAGATCTAACTGTCCTAAAACTCAGAGGGAAAGAGAGGGGGAGAAAAGGAAATGAACTTAGTAAAATGTTGAAGTCTGTATTTCACATGGCCTTTGCACATTAAGAAATCCTGACTTTTACTTTGAAATGCTTTTAAGAAAGCTTTACTTATACTCAGAAACTGACTTCTAGTTTCATTGGCAAAATGGCTTATCTGCATGGTTCTGCCTTTGAACCTTCTGGTCCAATAAAATAGCAACAATAACCCAGAAGTATAGGTTTATTGAAGCATAAAACCTATTACTTAAAATTCTACTACTTCTCTCTATTGGAGTATTGGTCGTCAGCTCAGAAAAATCTGGCTTATGCAAGATATTACACTTATAGTGCAGACTACTTATCAGCTTTTCAGCCAAAGCGCCTTTGAAATATAGATCAAGGGGGAACAAGGGAATAAGGCCATTGGGGGAGGGGGGAGGTGGAGAAGGGAGGGAGGGAGAGGGCAGAAATCAATAGGCTGTTATATGACACTTCAGAAAATTTGCTCCTTTCAGCTCCCAAAGCAGAAAACCAAGCACTGAAGTGAAAACTTGGGGGAAGATGATGGAGGGCAACAGGATCACAAAAACCACTGTTAGTACTATGGTAATAGAGGCAACTATTTATCAAATGCTTATCAGCAAGTCACTTAACCCCTTTTGCCTCAGTTTCCTCATCTGTAAAGTGAACTGGAGAAGGAAATAGCAAACTACTCTAGTATCCTTGTTAAAATATATATATATTAAAAAGGGGTCAAAAGGAGTCAGATAGAACTGAACAAGTGAACAACAATAGAGGCAGTAGACACTCAGGAAGACATGAGTTCAAACTTAGCCTCAGATACATATTAATTCTCTTGGTCTCAGTTTCCTACTCGGTAAATGGAGGATAATTATAGCACTTACCTCCCAAGATAGTCATAAAGATAAAATGATATATTTGTAAATTTGAAAATCTTAAAATACTAAATAAATGCTATTATTATTATTGGATTTAAATGCATTTTTAAAATTTTATTGAGAATATAAAAATATAAAGGAATAAGCAACTACTTTTTTTTCTTTTTTTCCATCAATGTTCCTGGCTTATTCAACTGTTTGTCAATTACATTTTGGGGAAGAGGTAGCCTCTTACCCCCACATTTTTGCATGCCTTTCCACATAGTTTGATAGCAAATATTCCTAGGGGTACAAGAACTAGGGAGATTCAGTCTTTCCTCTTCCTTGCCCTAATTCAATGTCCCAAGGCAGATCTTGTCAGCAGGCCAACTAGGCAAAACAGATTATCTGCTTTGGAAATTATGACTCCTAGGATGTGTCCTAAGCACATTCTTGTCCAAAAAAGGCAAATGACAGCAAATGTCCCTGTGTTCTTATAGAAGTAGATCTCCTTTTGAGAAAATGTAAGTATTTTGAGGTCAACAATTCTCATTTTTGTGTCTGTATCCCAAGTGCCTGGCATTTTTTTTTGGGGGGGGGCATTATTATTTGAACAAAACTCTAATTTCCCTGATGTAAAATTCTTAGTAAGAAAATACCATCAGGCCAGCTGGGAGGGAGGGAGGGAGGGAGGGAGGGAGGGAGGGAAGGAGAGAGGGAGGAAGGGAGAAAGAAAGGAAAAAAAGAAGGGGAAAAGGAAGGGAAGAGAGAGAGATGGAAGAAGAGAGAGAAAGAGTGAGGAAGAGAGGAAAGAAGGAAGAAAAGAAGACAAAGAAAGATGAAGGAAGGCAGGAAGGAAGGCAGGCAGGCAGAAGGAAGGAAGGAAGGAAAGAAGAAAGGAAGGAAGAAGAGAGAGAGGGAAGGAGGGAGAGGGGGAGGGAGGGAGGAGGAAGGAAGGAAAGAAGAAAAGAAGGAAGGAAGGAAGGAAGGAAGGAAGGAAGGAAGGAAGGAAGGAAGGAAGGAAGGAAGGAAGGAAGGAAAAGAAAGAAGACATATCTCTTTAAATGAGGTGGAAAAGTTGTTCTCTTTGCAAGTCTCTCCGCTGGGACTAACCTTGTTCATTCTAATTTTGCAACATTTATTTTCAATTGTTTTGTGGATATTCTCTCCATTTCCATTGTTATAGTCAAGCTATATTTCCCTGGCTCTGCCTCCTTCATTTTACATCAGTTCAATTACATTTGATTTAAAAATAGAAGGAGGCACTATTCTTCCACAATGTAGGCCAAAAGAATTCTGCAACATTTCTGCCAAGTATCAAAGGTTATTCAAGTTAAAGGAAAAAAACCTTGGGCTTGAGAGCTAAGAGAGGAAGTTTTAGGACCTGTTCCTCCAATAGCTGAAAAGATATATAATCCAAAATCTTATATCTTTATCTTCAAAATGAGAATGTGGCATCAGTGATTTAATCTTTCTGTTAACACTTCTCGTTCTCTTCTTATAAACTTTTTATTAATTTGCATGTAATTTTAATTATCTCTATTACTTATTATTTCCATCCTTCATTTTGTTGTTATTCAGTCATATCCAACTCTTTGTGACCCCATTTGGATTTTTCTTAGCAGAGATACTAGAGTGGTTTGCCATTTCTTTTTTCAGGCCATTTTACAGTTTAGGAAACTGAGACAAAATGAGTTAAGTGATTTGCCCAGAGTCACACAACTAGTGTCTCAGGCTGGATTTGAACTCACATTGAGTCTTCTTGACTCCAGGCCTCTGCTCTATCTACTATGCCCATTCTATGCTCTATTCATTTCTCTTAAGTCTCAATTGGGCAATGAATTTTCTGGATATCCATGTTAGTACTCATCTCTCCCTCTACTCAATCCTTAGCTTTCTTAAGAAAGGAAAAAAAAAAAGAAAAAGAAAAAGAAAGTATAAAGAAGTATGCTTTGATCTGCACTCAGACTCCACCAGTTCTTTCTCTTAAAATGAATAGCATTTTTTATCTAGTCCTTCAGAATTATTTTGGATCACTGTATGGGTTGAAAATAACTAAGTCAATCAGAATGGATAATTATATAATATTGTTGTTACCGTGTCACAATGTTCTCTTGGTTCTGCTCACTTTACTTTGAATCAGTTCCTATAAGTCTTCTCAACATTTTCTGAGATAATACCAGCAGGGGATGGTTTGGTGACCTCCATTTCTATTTAGATTTTGACAATGATTTTAAAGGATGTTGCTATGGAGACATGAGGAACAATTGGAAAAGAATACAAAAAATAAAATATAATTAAGTGTTAAATTTGTGTGGGGCAGATAACGAAATTTAGAGATGGGAAAGATGAAGTGATCTACAGGAGAAACACACATGCTTAACTTTCCCAAATATCATATTACATCTCTAGTCTTTGTGCCCTTGCATTGCTCATTGTCCATGCCTAGAGAAAATGTGATTTTCCTCTTCAATTGTACCTCTTGGAATCCCTGGTTTCCTCCAAAATTCCACTTCATCACTGTAGTGTTCTTCTCTAAAATATAATGTTCTCTGGGAGCAGGTTTCCTGGAGGGCTTCTGAGGGCAGCCTTTGTTTCAATCCAAAATAATCACTCCGAATGCAGCCAGGAGTTAAAGTCCAAATCCTTTATTGTCTCCTTCCTTGGGCCCAATTAGCTTTCTTAGAGGCCTATCTCTCTCCTTGGTTCCAAGAGCTCTTGCAACTTTTCTGCCAGCTTCAGCTTCCAGCCAGCACAAAGGTGGAAGATGGAATGAATCTGTCTCCACCTATGAGAGTGGGTTTGTCTCTTAGTGGGCTTGTCCTTTAGTGGGCTCCTTCTTATATATGCTCTCTTAAAAGTGTGAATCTTGTGGAACTCTAACAAGTACTAAGTACATTAGTGAACTAGAGAACTCTTAAGTACCATGCTAAATTATATAATTATTGTCTCTATCAATTCCAGTAACTTGGCACCTTGTAAGAATTTAAGATCTCCTGCTTTCTTTTGATTTTAGAACATAGGTGGTCATGACCTCCCTGACTTCTCAAGGAAGTGAGAACCCCCAAAAGAAGTTGATCATAACTTCCCTGACTGCTCAAAAAAGAAGATGAAAACACCAAAGGAAATGGGAAATCAAATCAGATTAGTGGGTTTCTGAAGGGGCTCACTCTTAAAACAGATATACATAAATCCATAAATATGGGAGGTATTACACATAATTATATAAATTACATAAGCACACAGCAATATAACACAGGCTAGAAATGATGTAACAAATAACATGAATCATCATGAGAATTTATACATGTCCATAAGTCCTAGAAATAGTCCAAAAGGAATCTATTGTCCATTACTTCATGTGCCAGAAATCCAATAATTCCTACAAGCTTTGAAGTCCTGCAATAATCTCATCTTGTGTTAGGGAATCCAATGATTCCTGCTGGTTTTCAGGTCCTGCAACAGTCTCATCATCAGCCATGTTCTTTCAGGGTCAGATGTTTCTTAGATCTTCTCATTTGTTTTTAGGTTTTTCTCCTTTTCTGTCTCTCTTCAGGTGTTCATTGCCACCCATCTGTTTCCTTCTTCATCTGTAGGCACACAAGCAATCCCTTTCTCCCAGGTAGTTAACCTATCTAGTCCCTTCTACTTACCACTTTCTAAATCTCTCCTCATCATCTGGCAATTACATTGGAACTGTTTGCACTGGACACTGCCCTGTTGGTTTAAAAGGCCTGTATTCTCCCCAATTGTAATCCCTTTCTGCTATCTGATTGCTTTTCAGCTCATAGATCACATCAGAGACCTGACTTTCTAAATACTCTCTGGGTGTAACCTCGACTGCCATCATGCCCACCTGTCTTTTGATTGAGGTCTTGGAGCTGGGCCCTGCCTCTCATTTCTCTGGGTCAGTCTACATTCTGAAGCCCAGTGGAAGCCCTTGTGGCATTTTGGACATAGGGTTTGGGTTTTATTCTCTCACCCTGTCTTCTCACTCTATCTTTATGCCTACATGGGGCTCTCAGATGTCAAATTTTTTCACACTGAAAACATTGACGAGTCTCTCTAGAAGTCCCTTGCCAAGAGGGACCCTGTCTTCCCATATTCATCATAGTTTGGGTATAATAAGCATTTGTGCCCACTGTGGCACAGCATCTTATGATCTCCTCTAATGGAGAATCTTTGTCTAGTCCCCATATAATTCTTTTGCAAATTTCATTAGCATTTTCCTTAGCCAGATGTCTGGTCATTATTTCTGTAGCTGCATTTTCTCCAGTGCTTCTGTGACTGCTATTTGCCAAAGTCCCACAAAATCCGCAAAAGGTTCAATGGGACCTTGCTCTATTTTTGTGAAGGCTTTATCTCAATCCTTCTCTGGGAGAGAATCCCAAGCTTTTGTTGCAGCAGCAGTGATCTGTTCATAAGCTGTTGTGGGGTAATTAATCTGTTCTGAATTTTATCCATACTGGCTTTCACCGGCTAGTTGGTCAAAAGTGATTTGTACATTAACTCCTGTTTGCCTATTGTATTGGGCTTGAATCCTACATGATTCATGATACTCCAAAAGCCACAATAAGTTTTGTCCAGGTTTTAAACATGTCCTTGCTATGCATTTCCAGTCATTGTGGGTTAAGATTTCATAAGCCAAAACATCTAATAACATCTTAATATAAGATGATGTAGCCCCATAAAGAGTACAATCCTTTTTCAAATCCTTAATTTTTTTCCAAATCAAAAGGAGTGTATCTTCTCCTTTTTTGACCTGAAGAGTCAAGCTCTTAAATCACAGGGTATGCATTTATTAAATCAGATATATCCTGTCCTTCATTTTTTGCCTTAACCAATGCTTTTTGTAATCTTGTCAAAGGCTGCTTAATAGGTGGTTCTGTTTATGTCACTGTCTCTCCCCCCTCCGGAGATAGGTCAGGGGAGGGAAATGATCTAATTTCTCCTGCTATGAAGTATCACACTCAAAATTATACTTCACTCCATTCTTATCTGATTCTTCATCCTTTTCACCTAGTTTAATTGGCCCCTCCCCTTCCTACTCTTTCTTCTTATAACTTATATAATTTCCTAAAGCCAGCTGTATTAAATTATGTGCATTAAGTGTGTCTTTGGAAATTGAGTCAGGTCCATTTTCACTGTAGAATTGATATAGTTGCTCTCCTACTAATTCCCATGCCTCTAGATCCAATTCTTTTTCCTTAGAGAACCAAGGAGATGCGTACTATACAGTTTTTAAAAGATCAATGATCTGCTCCCAAGTTACAATTAAACCTTGATTTTTTTATCAGTCTGACCAAGCTTTCAACACATTTTCTTTGAAGAAGAAAAAAAGGGTGTGCCATTTTAGCTGAAATACTATTTTAGCCCTTTTACAAAGTTTCCTTGTTGTACTCACCCTAATTTCTGAGTCACAGATAAAGGTTCTTGGTCCCACATTCAGGCACCAAAATGTGATGTTCTTCTCTAAAAGATAATGTTCTCTGGGAGCAGGTTTTTTGGGGTGTCTGGGGGCAGCTTTCATTTCAGTTCAAAGTAATCACCCCGAATGCAGCCAGGTGTTAAAGTCCAAATCCTTTATTGTCTCCTTCCCTGGGCCCAGTTAGCTTTCTTAGAGGCCTATCTCTCTCCTTGGTTCCAAGAGCTCTTGCTGCTAGTCCTTTGCTTCTCCAGCTTCAGCCTCCTGCCAATACAAAGGTGGAAGATGGAATAATCTGACTCCGCCTCCAAGAGTGGGCTTGTCTCTTAGTGGGCTTGTCCTTTAGTGGGCTCCTCCTTATATATGATTTCTTAAAGGTATGAATCTTGTAGAACTCTAATAAGTACTAAGTACATTAGTGAACTAAAGATCTGTTAAGTATCATGCTAAATTAGATAATTATCGTCTCTATCAATTCTAGTGACTTAGCACCTTGTAAGAATCCTAACAGTACCATCTTCTACATCAAAGATTCTTAAAACTCTCTGTGTGTGTGTGTGTGTGTGTGTGTGTGTGTGTGTGTGTGTACGGTGGCCTCCTTTGTCAATAATGATTATGGAATCCCTCTTGTCAAAATATCATTTTTAAATGCATAAAACAATGTATAAAATAAAATACATAAGATTATAAAACTACCTAATTATATAAAATTTGGTTACTAATACATTGTCTTAAAAAATCATGAATTCCACTTTAAAAACTCTAATTCCATATAAAACCTTCCTAATTTTCCTACTCCTCGAACATCAGAGTCTACCTCTTTGATGTTGTTGTTTGTCCTTCCTTCTCAAAGAAGACCACGACATCAGGGAGGTGATGCTATGACATGCAAGGGAGTTGGGTTTCAGTGAGGAAGGACTGTGTAGGGTCACCGGCTTCACTTTCCCCTCTAGAGCCATCTGGGTCCAGTGGCCAGATGTAGATCACAATGATAGGAGATAGCTCTGGATGCAGTGGGAGACACTGGCATTTTAAGCTAAGGTCTTCAGCGGATCTCAATTCATCTCGCCTTATGGCCAGAAACTTAGCTCTTTTAATTATCTCAACAATTATTTTTGTATGTTTGCCTTATTAGATTGTAACTCTTAGCGAACAGGGACTGAAATTGTTTTTCTTTGTATCCCTAGTGCTTAATATAATGCTTGGCACATACATGTTTACTGATTTAATAAATCCTTATTATATGTCTATATTACTCTGTTACCACTATTTCCTCTCTCCTTTAAATGTAAGCTCCTTGAGGGCAGAAACTCATTTCACTTTTGTCTTGCTTGCTTCAAGGTCTAGCATACAGTAGGCACTCAATAAATGTTTGTTGACTATCCATGTCTGTGCTCCAAGTACTTCCTCTCTACCACCTATAAACATTTATTATTTGGATCAATTTTAGCATTTAATTATATTTTATACTGTATTGTTCTCCCATTGTTCCTCAAGTCATCCTGGCAATATCTTTTAGCTTCCTTGGCAGCAAGATTGGACTTAATTCTGGCCACCTTTGGCGACTCCATAGTTGTAGGTATTGAGTATTGATTCACAACTTACTATCGGGTTAAGATGGCGGAGAGGAGCTCACAGCTGCATAAGCTCCATGCTTTCTCTCACTATCCACTTCATTACAAGCCTCTGAATTAATGCTTGACTGAAAAAAACCCACATATGGTTACCAAGAGAAGCCATCCTTGAGATTCGCCAAGAAAGGTCTGTCTTTACTGGAGGGCTGGGACGGTTTTAGATCGGGCGCAGGCTGAGGGCAGCGGCAGTGAGAGCACGGGAGCAGACTGGAGAGGGGGTGGGGAGTGATCGCAGCCGTCTCTGCGGGGAGAGCTTCGCTACAGGTTTGGATACTTTGCTCCGGCAGCAAGTCAGCAGCCCAGCAGAGAAGCTAAAAACACCGGGGCTGAAGAATACAACCCCAAACAGCTGGAGTCTCCCGGGACCTGGCCGTCCCCCCTTTTCCCCCCCCACAGTGACTCAGCACGCTCTGGGATCTCAGCGCGCAGGCGCAACACAGTCCTGCTAGGGCCTCACTGCTGCCCCCCGCAGTCTGGAGAGGAAGCTCGATAACACACCCAGCCCCTCCCCCAAAGAAAGACTCCAGTTTTTTCTGTTTTTCTTTGCTAGTCTGTCTCTGATTATTAGACAGAATGAGCAAGAAGCTGAAGAGGACTTTAACCCTTGACAGCTTCTACACAGATAGAGAGCAGACTCTAAATCCTGAGGAGACTAAAAACAGACAGTCCCCAGGTGAATCCCCAAAGGAGGAGATCATCTGTTCCTCAGCACAGATGAACCTCATAGAAGTAATTTAAAAGGCTCTCACAAGGGAGCTAGAAGAAAAATGGGGAAAGCAGAGTGAGGCTTGGCAAAAGGAGAGGGAAGTTTGGGAAAAGGAGAGGGAGGCTTGGCAAAAGAGCCTGGAGAAGTCAGTTAAAGAGAGAGTGGATAAAGAAGTAAAATCCTTGAAAAATAGGATTGGTGAACTGGAAACAGAAAATAGCTCTCTAAAAAACAAAATTGGCGAAATGGAAAAAAATTCCACAGAACAAAAGAACTCAATTGGACAATTAGAAAAAGACTTAAAAAAGTGAGTGAAGAAAATACTTCACTGAAAATCAGGGTCGAACAAATGGAATTGAATGACTCGAGGAGACAAGAAGAATCAGTCAAGCAAATCCAAAAAAATCAAACAATGAAAAAGAATGTGAAATACCTTCTGGGGAAGACAACAGACCTGGAAAACAGATCCAGGAGAGACAATCTGAGAATCATTGGACTCCCAGAAAAGAATGATGAAAAAAAGAGCCTGGACACTATTTTCCAGGAAATTATCAAAGAGAACTGCCCAGAAGTCATAGGAACAGAGGAAAAAATAAACATTGAAAGGATTCATCGATCACCCACTGAAAGGGATCCTAAAATCAAAACACCAAGGAATATAGTGGCCAAATGCCAGAACCCTCAGATGAAGGAAAAAATATTGCAAGCGGCTAGAAAAACCCAATTCAAGTATCAAGGAGCCACAATAAGGATCACCCAGGATCTGGCAGCATCCACATTAAAAGATCGAAGGGCCTGGAATATGATATTCCGAAAGGCTAAGGAACTTGGTATGCAACCAAAAATAACTTACCCAGCGAGAATGAGCATCTTTTTCCAGGGAAGAAGATGGACATTCAACGAAGTAAGCGAATTTCATCTATTTCTGATGAAAAAGCCAGAACTTACAAAAAGTTTGATCTACAAATATAGAACTCAAGAGAAATCTAAAAAGGTAAAGATTAATCTTGGGAACTATATTTTGACTATATAGATGTATAAAGAATACATGTATACCTTGTTCTAGAAATTGATGTGGAAAGGACATTGTACCAGAAAAAGGGTAAAGTGGGGATAGTACATCTCATGAAGAGGCATAGGAAACCTATTATTCTGAGAGAAAGAAGGGAGGGGGATGAATATAGTGGGTATCTTACTGCCTTCAGAATTGGCTTTAAGTAAAAAATCTTAAGACATATTCAATCTATGGTGAAACTTCTCCCACCTCATTGAAAAGTGAGAAGGGAAAAGTGAAAAGGGAAGGAATAAGCTAAGCGGAAGGGAATACAGAAACTGGGAGGGAGAGGGGTAAGATAGGGGGAGGAACTCTAAGGCGGGGGGAGGGATACTAAAAAGGGAAGGCTGTGAGAAGCAAGTGGTGCTCACAAGCTTAATACTGGGAAGGGGGGGAAGGGGAAAGAAGGGAGAAAAGCATAAACCGGGGTTAACAAGATGGCAAGCAATACAGAATTGGTCATTCTAACCATAAATGTGAACGGGGTAAACTCCCCCATAAAGAGGAAGCGGTTAGCAGAATGGATTAAAAGCCAGAATCCTACAATATGTTGTTTACAGGAAACACACCTGAAGCGGGGAGATACATGCAGGTTAAAGGTAAGAGGTTGGAGCAAAATCTACTATGCTTCAGGTGAAGTCAAAAAAGCAGGGGTAGCCATCCTGATCTCAGATCAAGCTAAAGCAAAAATTGATCTAATTAAAAGAGATAAGGAAGGGCACTATATCTTGCTAAAGGGCAGCATGGATAATGAAGCACTATCTATATTAAACATATATGCACCAAGTGGGATAGCATCTAAATTCAAGAGAAACTAAGAGAGCTGCAAGAAGAAATAGACAGTAAAACTATAATAGTGGGAGATCTTAACCTTGCACTCTCAGAATTAGATAAATCAAACCACAAAATAAATAAGAAAGAAGTCAAAAAGGTAAACAGAATACTAGAAAAGTTAGATATGATAGATCTCTGGAGAAAATGTAATGGAGACAGAAAGGAATACACTTTCTTTTCAGCAGTTCATGGAACCTATACAAAAATTGACCATATATTAGGACATAAAAACCTCAAACTCAAATGCAGTAAGGCAGAAATAGTAAATGCATCCTTTTCAGACCACGATGCAGTGAAAATTACATTCAACAAAAAACCAGGGGGAAGTAGACCAAAAAATAATTGGAAACTAAATAATCTCATACTAAAGAATGATTGGGTGAAACAGCAAATCATAGACATAATTAATAACTTCACCCAAGAAAACGATAATAATGAGACATCATACCAAAATGTATGGGATGCAGCCAAAGCGGTAATAAGGGGAAATTTCATATCTCTAGAGGCCTATTTGTATAAAATAGAGAAAGAGAAGATCAATGAATTGGGATTGCAACTAAAAATGCTAGAAAAGGAACAAATTAAAAACCCCCAGTCAAACACTAAACTTGAAATTCTAAAAATAAAAGGAGAGATCAATAAAATTGAAAGTAAAAAAACTATTGAATTGATTAATAAAACTAAGAGTTGGTTCTATGAAAAAACCAACAAAATAGACAAACCCTTAGTAAATCTGATTAAAAAAAGGAAAGAGGAAAATCAAATTGTTAGTCTTAAAAATGAAAAGGGAGAACTCACCAGTAACGAAGAGGAAATTAGAGCAATAATTAGGAGTTACTTTGCTCAACTTTATGCCAATAAATTCGACAACTTAAATGAAATAGAAAAATACCTCCAAAAATATAGCTTGCCCAAACTAACAGAGGAAGAAGTAAATATCCTAAACAGTCCCATCTCAGAAAAAGAAATAGAACAAACTATCAATCAACTCCCTAAGAAAAAATCCCCAGGACCAGATGGATTTACATGTGAATTCTACCAAACATTTAAAGAACAATTAACTCCAATGCTAAATAAACTATTTGAAAAAATAGGGATTGAAGGAGTCCTACCAAACTCCTTTTATGACACAGACATGGTACTGATACCTAAACCAGGTAGGCTGAAAACAGAGAAAGAAAATTATAGACCAATCTCCCTAATGAATATTGATGCTAAAATCTTAAATAAAATATTAGCAAAAAGATTACAGAAAATCATCCCCAGGATAATACACTATGACCAAGTAGGATTTATACCAGGAATGCAGGGCTGGTTCAATATTAGGAAAACTATTAGCATAATTGACTATATCAATAAACAAACAAACAAAAACCATATGATCATCTCAATAGATGCAGAAAAAGCATTTGATAAAATCCAACATCCATTCCTAATAAAAACACTTGAGAGCATAGGAATAAATGGACTTTTCCTTAAAATAGTCAGGAGCATATATTTAAAACCATCAGTAAGCATCATATGCAATGGAGAAAAACTGGAACCTTTCCCAGTAAGATCTGGAGTGAAGCAAGGTTGCCCTCTATCACCATTATTATTTAATATCGTATTAGAAACACTAGCCTCGGCAATAAGAGTCGAGAAAGATATTAAAGGAATTAGAGTAGGCAATGAAGAAACCAAACTATCACTCTTTGCAGATGATATGATGGTATACCTAGAGAACCCCAGAGATTCTACTAAAAAGCTATTAGAAATAATTCGTAATTTTAGCAAAGTAGCTGGCTACAAAATAAATCCCCATAAATCCTCAGCATTTTTATACATCTCCAACAAAACTCAACAGCAAGAGATACAAAGAGAAATTCCATTCAGAATAACTGTTGATACCATAAAATATTTGGGAATCTATCTACCAAAGGAAAGTCAGGAATTATATGAGCAAAATTATAAAAAAGTCTCCACACAAATAAAGTCAGACTTAAATAATTGGAAAAATATTAAGTGCTCTTGGATCGGCCGAGCGAACATAATAAAGATGACAATACTCCCTAAACTAATCTATTTATTTAGTGCTATACCAATCAGACTTCCAAGAAAATATTTTAATGATCTAGAAAAAATAACAACAAAATTCATATGGAACAATAAAAAGTCGAGAATCTCAAGGGAATTAATGAAAAAAAAAATCAAATGAAGGTGGCCTAGCTGTACCTGATCTAAAATTATATTATAAAGCAGCAGTCACCAAAACCATTTGGTATTGGCTAAGAAATAGATTAGTGGATCAGTGGAAATGGTTAGGTTCACAAGACAGAATAGTCAACTATAGCAATCTAGTGTTTGACAAACCCAAAGCCCCTAACTCCTGGGAAAAGAATTCATTATTTGATAAAAACTGCTGGGATAATTGGAAATTAGTATGGCAGAAATTAGGCATGGACCCACACTTAACACCATATACCAAGATAAGATCAAAATGGTCCATGACCTAGGCATAAAGAACGCGATTATAAATAAATTAGAGGAACATAGAATAGTTTATCTCTCAGACTTGTGGAGGAGAAAGAAATTTGTGACCAAAGATGAACTAGAGACCATTACTGATCACAAAATAGAAAATTTTGATTACATCAAATTAAAAAGCCTTTGTACAAACAAAACTAATGCAAACAAGATTAGAAGGGAAGCATCAAACTGGGAAAACATCTTCACAGTTAAAGGTTCTGATAAAGGCCTCATTTCTAAAATATATAGAGAACTGACTCAAATTTATAAGAAATCAAGCCATTCTCCAATTGATAAATGGTCAAAGGATATGAACAGACAATTTTCAGAGGATGAAATTGAAACTATTACCACTCATATGAAAGAGTGTTCCAAATCATTATTGATCAGAGAAATGCAAATTAAGACAACTCTGAGATACCACTACACACCTGTCAGATTGGCTAAGATGACAGGAAAAAATAATGATGAATGTTGGAGGGGATGCGGGAAAACTGGGACACTAATGCATTGTTGGTGGAGTTGTGAACGAATCCAACCATTCTGGAGAGTAATCTGGAATTATGCCCAAAAAATTATCAAATTGTGCATACCCTTTGATCCAGCAGTGTTTCTATTGGGCTTATATCCCAAAGAAATACTAAAGAAGGGAAAGGGACCTGTATGTGCCAAAATGTTTGTAGCAGCCCTATTTGTAGTGGCTAGAAACTGGAAAATGAATGGATGCCCATCAATTGGAGAATGGCTGGGTAAATTGTGGTATATGAATGTTATGGAATATTATTGTTCTGTAAGAAATGACCAGCAGGATGAATACAGAGAGGACTGGCGAGACTTACATGAACTGATGCTAAGTGAAATGAGCAGAACCAGGAGATCATTATACACTTCGACAACGATATTGTATGAGGACATATTTTGATGGAAGTGGATTTCTTTGACAAAGAGACCTAACTAAGTTTCAATTGATAAATGACGGACAAAAGCAGCTACACCCAAAGAACGAACACTGGGAAACGAATGTGAACTATCTGCATTTTTGTTTTTCTTCCCGGGTTATTTATACCTTCTGAATCCAATTCTCCCTATGCAACAAGAGAACTGTTCAGTTCTGCAAACATATATTGTATCTAGGATATACTGCAACATATCCAACATATAAAGGACTGCTTGCCGTCTAGGGGAGGGGGTGGAGGGAGGGAGGGGAAAAAAAATTAAAAAATAAATAAAAAATAAAAAAAACCCAACTTACTATCATTACCTTTGGTCCCTGTATTGCACTCTATTTATTTTTCACATCTAATGGAGACTAAGTAACCATAATAAATAATGACCTAGCATTTCAGGACATCATGAAAGCATTAATGTACCCATAAAGTTTATGATCCCTACATTGAACAAAATCTTAAAATCTTTATTCCTTCACAAGACTCAATGTTTAAGAAGGACAGAGCCACGGTAAGTGTTAGGGCCTGACACCCATTACACATGAGCTATTTTATTCATGCTTAGGTAACCATAAGAGTTAATAGAGAAGGAGAGGGTAGGGCAAGGGTTTTTGGCAACTGATAGAAGCCACTGGCAACATGCTGTAGTTAGTTACAATTATATCACATTTTATTTAAAATTGATTTCTGATGAGGATCAAAAGCCACTGAAAAGTGTGTTTATGTTTTAGTGATGCATCATCAGCTAACTACAACTACAAGAAAATTAGCATCTGTCAACAGCATTACTCAAATGCATGTGGTGGCAATTAATGGACAATAGTGGTAGTTACTCTTATTTTTGAGAGATTAACTGTACCTCCAAAGTTGTCCATTTTTAATACTAAATTGAGTCTGTTACTACTTAATCAGTCACTTAATTTTTCTCTTCCAACTCAAGTAATTTCTAGTAGATGAAGTATGGTAATGGTAGACTTTCAATCAGAAAAATTTGTGTTCAGCTCCTACATTTGATACATTCTGGCCACATGACTCTGGGTAAATCACTCAACCTTTCCATGCATAAAGAGCCTAAATAATCTTTAAACTAAAGTGTAACACAGTTTTCAATCTACATTAGTAGATGGGGATTCTTCACTGGGAGCTTCCTGCACCAGTAAATTTAGGGGTCAGGCCAAAATAAAATCATTAGTAAAATTTTAACATGTGTTTCAGAACCTATTTAAATATTTTCTAATTTAGCAACTGGAATTTTGAAGCAATAAATACAACTGCCAATTCCTGCTCAAATCTGGTCCTATATAGTCAGCATTCTGTTCTGGGATTATCATTTGTTTTGATGTATTGCTTTATAACTTTCCTAAACCCAGAAGTAGTGGCAAAGTGTTTAGTTTCTAAGACCATCTTGTTAAAGTGTACTACAAAGTCTACTGCCAATCCTTCCTCTGAGTCTTTCTAATTTGTCATATAGCACCTTCTCTGGGACTTGTACCTCTTTTCCTTTGAAATCTGCTCCAAAGACAGACAACAAACAAGCAGCAGTCCCAAGTGTCCTCTACCAATGTTGCAATTCTGATTGTATTGATGCCTTGTTGGAGTATCTCAAAATGCTCACTGGGGAAGATAAATATGAAGCCAGTCACAATATCAGCACCATCCCTATTGAAAGAATCAATGCAGCCTTGAAAGGGCATAAAGAAAGGAGGGAAATTTGGCTAAATTGAACTACTTCATAAAGAATTTCAAGCTTTGAGATTCAAAGCCGTACCATTAAATATCTCCTAACATACATAAAGCCATACAATTCTTCTACACAATTTTACACAATTCTAATCTTTCTTCGATTATAAAATCATCAAAGGGAAGAGGTGAAAAATGCAAAAAGGATACAGATAATTTAAAAGCAAATAAACATATGATATGACTAACTCAACAATAAATTACAATAAATAAAATTATTGATGACCCCAAAGAGCTTTTATTTATATGGGTTATAGCTATTGATGTTTATCATAGTGGAAATGAAAACATTATTATTATTAAAATAGTATTAATCTCACAGACCTCCCGAAAGTGTCTTGGGGACCCACCCAAGATCCTTATGACATACTTTGAAAAGTGTAGATTTATTCTAAGGAAATACCTTCAACCGGCTAGTCTGACCTTAGTGTGGAGGAGTTAATATTCCCAAAGAGCCTAACACCTCTAGGGAATAGCTAATATATCAGAAGCATCTGGATTAATACACATTTCTTATATATTTTAGAGATAGAGACAAGAGAGCAGTCAGTCCTTGATTATATCAAGAGAAAAACCCATGAGTCAGCAGACATACAAATGAAACAGTATTCCATCATCATTAGAACATGGCTCCTTCTCATTCCTATTCATGCCCCATTGCTCACCCCCAAACAGTTGCTCCTTCTTTCTGGTGACTGTTATACTCACAGGCAATTATAGCACACACACTCCCCACTTATTCATCATTTAGTTGTGCTACTGTAGAACATAGATTTGGTTCCTTTAATCTTCCCTCTCCTATGGGTGAATGACTTTCAATTTCTTGCCCAGAATGCAAGGGAATAACTACACTGGCAGAGAATCAACAACACTACTAAATCACTACTCTTAATGACACAAATAAATATGATTTGAGAAACTAAAAGACTTGAGAGAAGAGAAAAAATGAGAGGAAGGAAAGAGAAGAGTGAGACAGAGGCAGAAGAGAGTGAAAAGGAGAAAGAAGATACAAAGAAGAGAAAGAGAGAGGAGAAAGAGGAGAGAGTGCAGGAAAGAAAGAAGCAGAAGGGGGAAAGGAGAGGAAAGAGAAGGTGAAAGAATAGAAGAAAAAATGAAGAGAAAGAAAGAACAGAGGAAGAACAGAGGCAGGATAGAAGAAGAGCAGAAGAAGGAAAGGGGAAGATAAAGAAAAGAAGAAGAGAAAAGGAAGAGAAAGTAAGAGAAAGAGAAGAGTAAGGAAAGAAGGGAAAAGGAAGATAAAAAAAGAGGAGTAGAAGAGCAGAAGAAGGGTAGAAGAAGAGAGAGGAGGATGAAGAAAAGAGGAAGAGAAGAGAAAAAGAAAGAGAAGTTATGAGAAAGAGAAGAGGAAGAAAAGAAGGGGAAAGAAAGAGGAAGGGAAGAAGAGAAGAGGGAGGAAAAAGACCTGGAGTTCTCTGGCCCCTCTACAAAGCTGGTACCATACTAGAAAAAGATCATAGGTCTAAAGAAGACTATGAAGAAACAAGCTATATGAAAAAAGCTCTTAATACAGCCACAGCTTATTTGATTTCCTAGTTACTAGCATCTGCTTTCTCTAATCAGCCCTTATAGGGTCGCTACACTCTCCTACTCAGATTGTGTCAGTGGTTTCCCTTTGCTTACCAAATAAAAAACAAAGTCTTCAACCTCTCAGTTAAGATCCTCCATAAAAAACAAAGTCTTCAACCTCTCAGTTAAGGGCCTCCACAATCTGGTTCTCCAAATTACTTCTTTGGTCTTATTACTCTTTATGCATTATATGTTACTATCAAACCAAAATTCTCACTAGTTCATACATTCTATAGTTCCCACTTCTCTAGGCATATTTCATTCAGCTCTTCAGAATGAATACTCTATAAATTTCCAAATGATCAATATGCATTTATGAGAGTAGAACTCTGTGTCAGGCAATATTATAGGCAATGTAACAGCACAAAGTGCTGGATTAAGAATCAGAGGGCCTGGTTTTGAATATTGGCTTTGCCATTTGCTACCTGTGTGACTTTGGGCAAGTTTTTTCCTGCCTCTCAATTTCTTCATCTTTAAAATGATGAACTTGAACTAAATGAGCCTTAATTCTTTTATAACTCTAATTTCTGTGTTTTTATAATACATACATGTTCTAAATACATATGTATGTTCTATAACAACATATATGTTCTAAAATACAAAGACATAGACCTATGATCCGTTTCTAATATGGTACCAGCTTTGTAGAGGGGTCAGAGAACTCCAGGTCTTTTTCCTCCCTCTTCTTCTCTTCTTCCCTTCCTCTTCCTTTCCCCTTCTTTTCTTCCTCTTCTCTTTCTTGCAACTTCTCTTTCTTTTTCTCTTCTCTTCCTCTTTTAAATAGTTTGGTCTCTCAAGAACTTGTCAATCTCTTGTTATGCCTCTGTTTCCCTATCTCAGTTTCCCTGACTTGTTCTGCCTCAGTTTCCCTGGTGGCAACCCCCCTTCCTGGCCTTTAGGACTGAGACAATTAGGGCTGTGGAGCTCTGACCACTAGAGTTCCAAAGAGTCATAAAAGTCCAGATGGCTTATGTTTGGGTATCTTCTGCCTCAGACATAGGGTCTCCTATCTTCTTCCCAATTTATCAGAATTTATGATCCTTCTTTACCCCAAACTTGTTAGAATTAAATTTATGGTCCTTCAAATTCGACTCAACCAGTGCTCTACACCAGCCCCCCTTGCCTTTGTTTCCCTGATCACTGGAGCCCTATAAGAGTCTCTGAAATCCCTTGCTCATTGCTGAATCCTTTGAGACAAGAGTCCAATTCAGCCAGCTGGCTAAGATGACTTGGCCAGTCTTACTCTGCACCAATAAGATATTAAATCCCTCTCTGATCTCTATCTTGCCTCAATTTCTCTGGCATTACATTCTCTCTCCAGACTCTCTATATCTTTTAAAATTCTTCCCCCTTCCTTCAAGACACAGCTGAGCTTCACATTCTCCAGGAAGCCTACCCTGATTTCTCAGCAAGAAGTGATCCCTCCTTTCTCAAGTTCCTCTCCTATGAATTTAGAACACTAAACTTTTTTATTTTTATTTTTATATCTCTTCCCCTCCCTCCCACTAAACTTTAATCTCTTCCTGGACAGAGAGATTTTGTGTTCCCAACACCAACAAAGTATCATACATACAGAAGGTATTAATGGGTATTTATTGAATGTCATTCAACCATCATTTATTAAGCACCTATGATATATAGATTGCAAAAGGACGACCACTACCAGAGCATACTTAAAAGTACTAGATTTGGAGACAAAGCACTCATGTTTTAATTTTGTCCCTTTCTCCCTATTTGACTGCAGGAACAAGTCATTTATTATTTCCTGGAGCTCAACTTCCTGATCGTAAAGTGAGGATATCTTTAAAACTAGGATCCTAATGTTTTAAGATTATACAGGAGAGTGCCCAACAAAGCAGACTTGCTGAGATGTTGAGAAATAATCCAAACAAAGCTGGTATATAGACACTGCTGTTCTCCTTATCTGATCTTCCAAACAGAAGTGAATAAAGTGTGGATCTCTATCAGGAGAACCTGGGTTCAAATCCTGTCTTAGACACTTATTAGTTACATGAATTTCTGCAATTCACTTGACTTTCCTCTGCCTCAGTTTCCTTATCTATAAGATGTGAGATTTGGACCAGGTGACTGACAAAGTCCCTTCCAGCTTGAAATTTGCTATCCTATATTCTCTTTCCTCTAAGTCTTTTTATAAGCAATCTTCCATCCTTATAATATTCTCCAGTTGATGTTAAAATTCCCTTGGTTTCTCTATGGCTCAATCCAAGTGTCACCTCCTAACAGGAGATTCATTTAGATGCCTTCAATTGTTATTGACTTGTCCCTAAAAATTGCTTTATATAGACTTTATATTCAATTGAAATGAATTCAGCACAGAATCCCAAAAGACCATTTATCTAAAAGGAAAAGTCTGAAAAAAATATTTTCTACTCACTGTTAGAAGGTAAATTCTTTGAGAACAGGCATTGTCTCTACTTTTCTATTCCTCTGTATTTCCAAAATTGGAAAATATGGTTTGCACATAGTAAATGCTTAATAAATTTTTAATGCATTCATTCACTCATTCATTCATTGAGACAAAGACATAAGCTGATAGCAAATTACAGATTTATTTAAACATACCTATATACCTAGCAGCAGGCCAGTGCTCTTCCTCAGCACCTACAGGAAACTTTCACTGTGAATATTGCCAACTGCTAAGAGAAGGCCAGTAACTCAGAGGGGCATAAACATACAGAAGACGTATTTAAACACAGGAAAGTTCCAAATGATCCAAAGCCCATATCTGGAGAGATCTACCCTTTTTATCTTTTTCCTCCCATGTTCAAGTTACAATGACTGTTTTCCTCAGAAAAGACTACTATCTTCTATGAAATTCCATAAATATTACTGCTATTCATCGTTCTTGAACCCAAAGACTGCAAATTCCCCCTCTAAAAAAATGACAAAAACATATTCCCCCCTCCCCCCAAAAAAAGATAACAATAACAACCCACCTCAAAATCCAACCTGGGTTAAGCTGACCCTCTTCAGTGAAGTATCCCTGGACCACCAGAGTAAGCTCCCCTTTAGGTAGTTGTTATCCAGATATAAAATCCTTATTAGAAATAAATAATGGTTTGCCCCTAAGCCTCAGCTGCATAGTCCAATGGCTAATGCGACAACTCAAAATTGATTTTTTTAAAAGTATTAAATACAGTCTGCTAAAGTCAGTGTGATAACAAGAAAATAACACTGTGCAGTGTTGCTTAGAATGTATGTCTGAGTGGGGTCAGATTGCTCACTGGGTGGTGATGTCTAAGTGATGTTGGAGCACAGGTCAAAGTTAACATCTGCAATTCAGCCTCCCCCTGATTCGTGTATTGAAATATAATTCAGTAGAATGAATTGCTAGACATGTCTAAACCCTCTGAGAAATGACAGATATTGATGAATGCTGCTAGCAAGATATATGGACGGAAACAGCAAATAAATAGAACCATTTTTTCTAGGAGACAGTTGTGGATGTGTGGAGCAGCTGCTAAACTACTTGCAATCTCACTGATTTCTCTTCCTCCTCCTTCTCCTCCTCCTTCTTCTCATTCTGTCTGCTTTCTTTATCCTATTCAACCCTGCAGGGAAAACCTCTCCCAAGAAAGCCAAATGAAACTTCCTAGCAAGTGCAAAAGCAGTTTCTTTTTCTCCAATCTCACTGCCTCCAAACTCTTGCAATCCTTTTAAAATGCTACTGAAATAATCTGCTACCAGCTCAGCTAGGTGGTGCACTGGATAGAGCACCAGCCATGAAGTCAGGAGACCCGAGTTCAAATCTGACATCAGATACTTTTCTAGCTGTGTGACCCTGGGCAAGTCACTTAATCCCAACTGCCTCAGGGGGAAAAATAATCTGCTACCAAAATATTCCCTTCCATGAAGCCCTATCCTAACCAGGTGACCTTTCACTGTATGGAGTCTATTCCCACCCATCTTCAGATCTACAAAATGGCCCCAAGTTCTTTACCAGCTGATTCCAATCTACCTAATGGCATTCACTTCCCACTCCAGCTCATTACCATCCATTTTCATAGATTTAGTCTTTGCCTTCATGTCTTGGAACACCCGAAATAATTTAGCTATTCCCATCCATCTCTGAAAATTTCCTTGTTCTATAATGCTTTCCTCATTGAAACAACACTTGATTTCCTCTAAACAATCATGCCTTTTGGGTAACCATCTCCCCAACCCAATCACTGATAGTGCTTACATATCACCTGTTGTAGCTTATATACATAGTTCCAATTTTCTGTTTCTGTATCCATGGATACACTTAAGTGAATTTTACCTTTGAATCAACTATGTCCTTTTTCAAGTGCAAGCATCCTGTGGGACAGGAACTACATGCCAAATCATCCCTTTATCTATTATTTAAACTGTTATCAAAATTAGAGAGTCAATCTATTCATGCCCTAACCAAAACTAGGATAACTTTTAACTTGATTTTTTTAAGCTGCCAAAGAAATGATTCCATTAATCCAAGTTATATTCTCAAAGTACCTTATGTTACAGCAATACATAAGACAGTAACTCACACTTTTAATGTGGTGCCTTGTGTTTTGAAGGGATTCTGAATAAAACCCATAGGACTATCTTTTTGCATACTCAAAAATTGCTTGACATATCCACATTACTTAGAAAATCCTACATCTCTCTACCACACTAAGCATTCTTGACATTAGCCCTAAATTTAAACAGTCAGAAAAGAGACTAGGGAGTTGTGCTGTTACTTGTCATTAGTGTAAGCAGTCCACAAAAGACAAAAATTAAAGAAAGAAAGAAAGCAGCCCCAGGGAGATGAGATTTGAGCTTTATTCAGCAGCAGAGTTTAAACAGAAGTAGGAATAGAACAAAGCTACATGGAGCCCCCTGATATAACTTCTCATACAATAGCATGGGTTTTTGTTGTTCTTGTTCTTGTTGTTTTGGGTCTCTCAGAATCTTAGGGACACATGGGCTATACCATCAAGACTTTCTTGGGCTCTCCTGGAAGCTTCTCCAAAACAGTGACTCTCAAGCTTTTTGGTCCCCTTAATACTCTTAAAATTATTGAAGACCACAAAGAGTTTTTGTTTATGTGGGTTACATTTATTAACATTTACTATACTTTAGTTGAATTATGAAAATAGTTTTGATCTCATAGACTCACAGAGAAGGCCTAGAGTCCCCAGACTGATAAGGTCTTGGTAACTAGGTGGGATTGGTAGAGGAAAGACTGAAATAACTGATAAGATTAAAAAACTTCCAAGGCAAGCAGATAATGGCACTGATGGAGATCAGCTCAGCTTTGCAGACCCACTCTTGTGGAGGTCTGGGGAAACCCCACTTTACCATATCCAATCAGATGCCAAACCCCCAACGTTAAATTTTCCCTGAAACGTAGCCATGATCATCTTGGCTGAATCTCTTTTGGGTTAGCCTCCCACACCTTTCTACCTTGTGGTATATTTTCTCTCACCTCCTGCCCCATGCCTCATGATGTCATTCTCCTTGTTACAGCTAATTAATTATTTTAGGGTGCTCAACTTCTCTATGGATTTAGCCTGCCAGTCAATGGTGTACTCCCACCTCATGAAATATTCCCTTTCTTCTGGTTAACTTTGAGCTCCACTAGGGATCTTATCTTTTCCCTTATCAATTGTTAAAAAACCCCTTTCTTTGTCTACTAGAATCTTTCCCAATATTATTTCATATTTATTGCTCTTGGTATCCATTTTTTTAACCTCTTCATTTTATTCATAACTTCTTTTCATAAATAAAAGTATCTTTTGGCAATGAAAAAGTCATTGCAATGAGAAAGCCACTGTGAGTTCTTTACTTGTGAATTCCTACCAAACCTCCCATCATTTGGGGCTGGACCTCAACTTCATCAAGACCATATTTTGAGAAATTACTCTAAAAGAAGCTGCTATTACTTTCATGTGGGGCTTTTCACTCTCTCCGAAACCCACTATCCCTCCTCCATAGTCCCCCAAAGTTTGGAAACTCAACAATGTTTATTAAGTAGGTGCTGGGAATATAGAGATGAAAATGAAATACTTCCTGTCTCTAAAGAATGTATATTCTACCAAGAGACACGAAGTGTACACAGATTATTATGAAACAAATTAAAAAGTGAAACGGATTAGAGGAAGGCAGAAGAACAGTTTCATTCAGATATAATACTAGGCATGAGTTTACAAAGAAAAGGAGCTAACATTCATTTTCAGTATCCACTTTCAAGGTGCTATTATTCTACTGGAATGTAGAATGTACACACAGAGAGACATGGAATTTAAATTACATAATTTGCCTGTATTTCATGCAATATGGTTTTTATATAAAGGCCACTATTATTGACAGGTCCCCTTCCTTGCTAAGGTTGTTTTCTCCTATTAGAGAAGTAACTTCAGGGCAAATCATCAAAGAAGGTAAAATATTTTTCTACTTTAAATCTCCTTTTCTGCTTTGTTTGTGGAGGCTTCTGGTTCTTATCCAGCCTCCAAGCAAGGCAAGGCAAGTATCCTAACTTCCTAGGAGATCAATAATTTCCACACAATAGCTCTCCTTCCAAACCATTCAAAACTTTGAACTTCCTAATCTTTTCACTTAGTTATACAGCTGCCTCTTACTTCCCGTGATTAAAGAAAGCCGGTGGGGAGGTGGCTAATGTTAGGGATCATTTCCCTCACACATTTGAAAATAGTACCTCATTATGACAATAATAGGTATTTAAAAAGTAAGGGTTATAGGTCTGGTTTTATCAGTAAATATCTGGGGAAGTTACCTAATTATCTCTGGGCTTACAGTTTCTTCATCATCTGCATAACAGAAATAATACTACTATTACAGTGCCTCCCATATAGGACTATTGTGAGAAGAATACTTTCTTTGTAAACATTAAAACACTATATAAATATATTGTTATTGTTAGTAACAATAAAACAGTATTAATATTTCTTATAATTTTAAATTCGACAATGTCATTTTATTTTTTTCTATTTTATTTAACTGAAATCATTCTACATCATCAATTTCAGAATTCTATATATTCAAATGTATTCTCCTGGCATTGATGTACAGATCATCCAACTTTGTCCCTCTTTTTATAAAAATATTTCTCTAACTGGGGAGATGTTCAGGGGAATCTTTACAGAAGTAACAATGCTAACACTTGGAGGGATATATAAAAGGCAGAGCTGAAGAGAAAAGGAGTGCATCACAAGCAGAAGGTATGGTTGGTGGGAATAAACTGCAAGAGGTAGAACCCTGACCTTAGAATACAGCCACCAGTGGAGATTGGTTAGAACAGACGTGGGGATGAAGAGCAACTGGTTAGAGTAAGATGGTGAAAAGCATTAAAAGCCATGCTAATGAATTTGCATTTTATTTTAGAAGGAGGAAGGCATAAATGATAAGTTTCCAGTCACTCAGGAGAGTGATGTGGTCAGATCTATATGTTGGCAAAATTATTTTGTTCTATGTTTTTGTCTCCTAGGTCCAGTAGTCATTCAAAAATTCTCAATTTTCAATTGAATCTGACTTTTTGTGACCCCATTTGAGGTTTTCTTGACAAAGATACTGAAGTGGTTTGCCATTTCCCCCTCCAGCTCATCTGATAAACAAGGAAATTAAAACACAGTTAAGTGGCTTGCCTAGGGTCACACAGCAAGTAAGTGTCTGAGGCTAGATTTGAAGTCAGGAAGATAAGCCTTTCTAACTCTGGGCCTGGAACTCTATTCATTGATAGTATATTCAAATTTAATGCAGTTCACAAATAAGGAATCTAAAATGCAATATGGTAGAGACAGAGAAGAAGAGAGTCAAAGAAAAAGAAAGGGGAAAACAGAAAAGAGGAGAAAGAAAAATGAATAAGGAGAAAAGGGGAGCGGGGAGCGAGGGGGAAAAGATAGAATGTAAGAAAGGAGACAAGTAAAAGGCAGAAAAGGGAAACAGGGGAGACATTAAACATATTGGATGCCTTTAAGATTTCCAAAGAAATCAGATGTGCACAGTGCACACTTCTGATACATATTCAAGTTTCTCTTGGGAACAAGCCATCAGAACAGGAATACTTATAACTATCCCTTCTAACCCCTCTTGGGAGAAGTTAGTATAACCCCCACACATGGTTGGAACAACCACAGAACTACTACCACAACATTTATACAGTGCTTTGAGGTTTATAAAATGCTTTACATTAGTTATCCCACTGATTCACACAACACTAGTGGGTAAAGGTTATTATCTTCATTTCACAAAAGTGAAAAATGGAGGCTTGCCCAGGGACACACAAGTCAGGATTCAAATTTAAATCTTTCTGTCTTCAAATCCCATGCCCTCGCCTTTGTGTGACCCAGCTGCCCATAAAAACTGTAGAATATAGGGTGCATGTTGTTATTTGTCCTTCATTCTCAAAGAGGATCATGACCTCAAGGAGGTGATGCCATGACATGCAAGTGAATTGGATTTATGTGAAGAGGGGACTTTCTCTGCTTAAGTCATCTGGGTGTAGTGGTCAGCTATAGATCAGGATGAGTGGGGATAGCCCTGGGTGCAGTCGAAACCTTGGCTTTTTTTTTTTAAGTTAATATCTTCAAGTGGTCTCAGTTTGACTGAAGCAACTGCCCAATCAGAGATTAAGACTAAGTTTAAAAATGAGGCAGAGAACGGCCTCTTTTACGTAGTCAAAAAAGAAAAATCAGCCTGGAAGGGAAAGACTCAGGATTTCTAGCTAAAACAGAAACAATTGCTATTTACATTTACTCAGACAAACAGGGACCAAACTATGACCTCGTGAGACTTGGCCTGGGATCTCTTTGGTCAGTCAATGAGAAGCAGTGGTCTGGGTTTAAGATCTGATCCTTAAGAAAGAAATCTAACCAGAAAATCCCAAGATTTCTTGTAAGGTTTTAGCCATCAAAATTTGCATTCCTTTGGGCAAAGCACTTGTAGGAAAGGGTATTGTAGACAGAGGGAAATAAAGAGGGACAAAGAAAGAAAAGATATAAGACCCTAAGAATAATAGCTGCTATACTCCAAGACTTCTGCCATCCTTCTGATGGATCAGTGTTTCTTTCGGTGGTGCAAATTAAAATCCATTCTTGGGTCCCAGTCCTATGTAACCACATCCTCATTAAATCCATTCAATAGGCTGAGGGATTTAGCTATGTTCTCTTTATTTTGCTATCTACTATGCTGTCCTATGGGTATCCTGCTTTATAACATTTTGCCAATACTCTTAAAAAAAAAGTATGGTTTAAAAAAACATTATATGCCACATTCTCCTATTGCCAAAGTCAAAATGAAAACAAGGACAAGTAGCCTGCTTTGTCTGTTAGCATATCACCTACAAGTTACAGCATTTACTGTCTAAACTTCTGGTCTATTATTTTGCCACTTACTGCTTCTGAGAAGTCAAATGTCAGGATGTGATTAAATTTCAGCTAATGCACAAGCATGCTACCTCATGCTGATGTTAGAGTAGCACTTCCACTGAGATTAAGAACCCCTCACATTCCTTTAAGAATCTCCTTCTGTGTTCCAAGGGTCTGCAATGTACTATGCAGAGGTATATTGCTGTGTACTTATTTCAATCACTTGCAAACCCAATTCTCATGAGAAAAAGACCGTGATATCACTTTTCTGCCCATTCTGTTAAAAGCATTTATTCTCTGTAGGGTCTCCTCCATGAATGGTAATAGAAGTGTTGAATAGATGCTATTGGGGGAGTCACAAAGGGCAAATTCAAACAGACTTTTCACATGGCAAGAGCATGAAATCAGATCCAACAAGCCGGCAACTGGAGATAGCAGGGCATAGTGTATGCTCAATAAATATTTGTTGAATGAATGATCGATCTTAATGCAAATAGGATTGCTCAGCTTCTGAAGGAAAGCACACGTACATGTGCGCCTGTGTGTGTGCACACAGCCTCATCATTTTCTACATATCAACTAACTGCAATGCTCTCTGAAGTATTTGTGTCCATACCAATATCTGTCTAAATGCATGTACAATAAACATCCTCTCTCCCCGAGCCCCCTCTATATGTACACATATATATGTATGTATATAGACAGTAATTCTTCAGTTCTTCAGCCATGTCCAATTCTTAGTGATCCTGCTGGGATATTCTTGGCAAAGATACTTGAGTGATCTTCCATTTCCTTCTCTATCTATATACAAAGATTGGTATAAATTCAAGTGTACTTTAGTTAACTTGTGACTTTGCTCCAGAGCCCTCATAAAGCCTCTGTATCTAACCCCAAATCATCAGTGCCATAGAGTGAACAGCACAGAGTGAACAGATGAGAGAATTCTTTCTAGTAACTTCTTGCTCAGACAAAAAGTGGCAGATTCCAAAAGGGCCTCTGAATATACCACAAAACAAGTCAAGAAGGAGTTAAAAAAAGATTTGTCCTCAGCTCTCATTTCAGGATACCATATGATGATGTCAGATCCAGAGGCACTAATGTCAAAGAAAAGAGAAATCATCGAGCTAGGCAGACATGAGAAAATAAATTTACCCTTGACAATATGGGTTGATTAAATACTTGAATGACAATGGAGAATGACAATGACAAATGCCAGCTACCACCACCAGCGCCATTAATATCTCAGAAACACTAATTTTTATAAATCTTTAAACTTCATTGTAGATGGCCTTTATAATTCTTCATATAATTTTCGTGGATCATATACATGAAATTAGCTCTTTTTCAGCTTATTACCCAATAAACACAAAGTCTTTTACTTATTTTATCTTCTTTCAGCCACCAAAAATGAATTTAAAACAAAAAATGGCATACCGAGTTTGTTCAGTCAGCAGTGGACTTTAGGGAGTACTATGAAAGTGACATTCCATCTTCAGGAAAGGAAGGAGGAAGGGAGGGAAAGTACTTGAAAATAAGAGGAGCAAGGAGAGAGCAAGTAAGCATCTTCAGTAGAGATCTGATGTATATAGGAGGATTGAGATCAAGAGCATTATTACAGCACCACCTCCCATCTGTCAAGTCACTTCATTTCTATCCTTATACTAAAAATTAGTTATTCTATGAAGGTTTCCCAATTAAGTACATCTGGCATCCAATGCTTTAGTGACTCCCAAATGACTACCATGTCTCACCTGTCTCTGAAATTATCCCGGGTACTTACATATACACCCCTATTAAAGTAGGTTATCTTGAATTATTCCCACTACTGATTTTCTGTTCATGATTCAAATGCCACCAAGAGGGAGCCCAAAATGTGTTTTTGCCCAATTTTGTACAAACACACAAAGATGAGGAGAAATGCAGAGGATTGGATGCTGGGCTTAGAGTCAGAAAGAACCAAGTTTACATTGTATTTCAGACATTTACTAGTTGTGTGACTTCTCTGAAGGTTTCCTCATCTATACAATTAAGAAGTTGAACTAATGCATCTTTAAAACCCCATCTAGCTATAAATCTATTATCTTATAAGGAAAAAGACAGAATTCAGTGCTTTTAGAGTTGGATGGAAATTAGCCAGGTTTACTCTCATTGCCTATGATCTGTGATGACAGTCTTTCACTTGCCAATATCCTGATTAAAACCTGTTTTCTACAGCAGATACTATTATCCATTTCATTATGTCTCCCTCTATGTATATGTAAAACTCCAAGAAGACAGGAACCATATTTTTCTCCTTACTATCTAGAAGAGTATTCTGTGAGAATTTTGTCATAAACATGAAAAGGCCTAAGTTGCATGATTCCAGGAGGATGAATGGACACAAAGGACAGGTTATTGGGCAGATAAGCAGCTGGGTCAAAAGAGTGGGCCCTTGACAGTTTCTGACTGCTGGCTTCTCAAATTCACATAGAACTTTGTCTTTATGAATACAAAAGCATGAAATAGAGTGCATTTTAGAGACATATGTAAGGCATCAGCTCAGACGCCAAACAATTCCTGCAGGCTGCTGACTTAGTCCCCTTTTGCCCTCTTTATAATTTAATTTTCTCAACTTACCCAACATGGGGAAGCTGTGTAGTTTTCAGCATGCTATTTTAAGTTAAAATGCTGGACATTCAATATAAGCTTCTTGGGAGTAGAGAAAATTTCTAATTTTTAGCTTTCCATTTCTAGTAAATATTAACATAATATTTTTCATATTTTAATCTTTTTTGGTCACATCTGACTCTCCTTGACTCTATTTGAGGTTTTCTGGGTAGAGATACTAGAGTGGCTTGCCCAAGGTCACTCAGCTGGGAAGTTCCGACTCCAGACCCAGTGCTCACTGTACTGTACCACCTAGCAGCCTTCTTAGGAGGTCATCAACAAATGTTTGTTGATTAATTCAAATGAATTGAAGATAGAAGAAAAATAGGGGGAAAGTGACAATGATATAAATTTAAGGTAATTAATCCCACGTGAACATATAGTGAAGCAAATTCAAATTCCACCAAAACTTGTTCTTTATTTGAGAGAATTAGGTAAAGAATAAAGTATGTTTACAAAGAAATGCCTGTAAGGTATCTTTGTAGCTAGGTAGTGCAGTAGATGCAGATCTGGGCTGGAGATCAAGACCTAAATTCAAATCCAGCCTCAAATACTTCCTAGCTGTGTGACACTGGAAAAATCATTTAATTTGTCTGCTAAAGTTTTTTCGGTCATAAAATGGGGATTCTACTCTGAGGATTGTTGGAGAACTAAATGAGATAATGTACAAAATTTCTAGTACAGTGCCTAGCAGAAAGCAGGTGCACCATAAATGCTTGTTTCCTTTCTTCTCTAAAAGAGGACTTAGGTCTGTGACAGAAATAATTATAATAGAAACCAAAAAATAGAAAAAATCCAGAGACTGACAACTTTAGCTTCTATATGATCCTAATACTATTCACATTGCTTTGTTGTTCTGGTATGTTTAAATTACTATAAAAATCTAACAGATATAATTTTTTTATTGTTTAGAGTCAACTAAGTAGTATAGTAGATAGAGCACTGGGCCTAAAATCAGAAAGACATCCTCCTGAGTTCAAATTGGCCCCAGACACTTATTAGCTGTATGATGCTAACTTTTTTTTTGCTTCAGTTTCTTCATCTGTGAAATGAGTTGAAGGAGTATCTAGATATTTGAATTAGGTTAGCTGCAAATACAGATTATTAAATATCAGCTACAGAAAATTTCAAAATGAACACAGTCCCTGAACAACCTTCTTTATTTGCTAGAGATCTTACAGAAGAGATCTATTCGGCTGACAAGTATTTATTAAGCACTTACACTATTGCAACCACTATCCTTTAAATGCTGGTTTGTCACAACTCCTTTCTAACCATCATATAAGGTAATTAGCCCCATATTGAATATATTAGTGAAACATCATATACAATCAAGAAATCACAATTAACATTCCAAATCATGAGGATTAGAGTACCTCTGCAATCTGGAAAATCTGCATGAAATTGTTTTGGCCCTCCCTTGATACTAGAGAAGAAGTCTGAATTATTATCATATCAAAAGATAAAATGTTAACATACAAATATTTCCTGCATTTCTGAGTTTCTAATTTTTTCCTGTGATATCTGCTGGCCTTGGAATGTCATCTTGACATCTGTAAAACTCCCAAAAAATCCCCATTTAAATATTGAAACCTCAAGTGCTAAAGTTGCAATGTGAAAGGGATAACTGTATATTACACAGCAAATATTTTTGGACATGTATCTGAAAACATCTGAAATTTTAATTTGCTAACGTCTCTAGACTTGAGTCCAAACTACTTTTCTTTTGTAGACTGTACTTTCAGAGAAGCACAGGACAAGTCACTCTTCAAGAAACATTTATTTCATACATACTATGTACCAGATACCAGGTAAAACACTGGAAATACAGAAAATGCAAAAGCAATTTTTACCCCCAGAGAGTGTACAGTCTAAATAATGAAAGAGATAGCATGTAAAGAATTACAGTACATACAAAGATATGTACAAGGTATATATAGAATAAATTGGGGATACTATCAGAGGGAAGAAATGAAGATTAAAGAAGGCTAAGAAAGGCTTTATGATAGAGATAAGATGTTAGCTAACATCTGAAAGAAGTCTGGAGACAGAGAGGAAGAAGGGAGAGAATATCAGGCTTGGGTTATGCCAGTGAAAATGCCCAACATCAGAGATGAAATATTTTGTGTGAGCAATAGCAAGGAAGTACATCATTGAGTACAGTGAGAGAAATAAAGAATAAGAAGACTAGAAAAAAAGGCAGGAAGGAAGGCAAGGAGTGAAGGGCTATAAAATCCAGAGAATTTTTACTTTACATTTGATCCTAGAAGTAAGAAGGAATCATCAGAGTTTATTGGATAGGGCAGGGGATATGGTCAGACCAGCACTTTAGGAAAATCACTTTGGCAGCTGAGTATAGGATGGAGTATAGGAGAGACCAAGGCAGGGTGACCAACCAGCCAGCTATTACAATAATCCAAATGGGAAAATATGAGAGCCTGAATCACAATAGTGGTAAGTTTCAAAAGACAGAAAAGGATAAATACAGGAAATTTTACAAAGATGGACAAAACAGTCAATTAAACAATCCTTACCCCATTTAATTAGTTTTAAATCCTTTAAATATCTGGTTCAGAATATTAAAACAGATCCCAAAAGGGGAAAAAACAGATTTGCTGATAGAATTTAGGCCTCCATGAGATTTTAGACTCAAGCAAAGCTTGAGTTAATCAGCTTAGATGATTCTAATCAAAAGGAACCTTTTCCATTCCTAGGATGCTTCATTTAGTACTTCTTTCACCATTTTTCCCTATCCTTACTTGGCATCCTCTTTTGAGGAAGCTGTAGAGCTTTAATATCTAAAGAAAAGAGGATGAGCTTCCAAGAAAATTCTCTGCTTGTCTGGTTCTGAGAAGAATAGCCATTTGGAGGTTCCTAGTCATTAAGCATACCCAATTCCTAGAAGTAGTGGAGAGGGAAGGAGAGGAAGAGTTAAAACAAGCAATAACTCATCATGTGGACCATCTGCATGGGAAGTCAGACTCAAAGTAAGTCTCCCTGACAGAAATTTATTGAGAAGTAGCATCTGTCCAAGAACTGTGGAAGAGCCGGATGTCTTATTAGGAAGATCTTCTAAAAGCAAAGCTTACTCCAAGAAGAAAAATCATGGCTGATAGTTAGATACATACATACATACATATGATTCATAAGTATAGAAATAAGAGATATTTCAAAAATCTTATTACTAAGGCAAAAAATGCTAATCCGATTTGTCTATCTGTTTCTTGGAGACTCAAATAAGCAAAAATATTCTTTAATTCTATAAATTATTTCTGTAAGGCTACATATTTTTTTCAATTCTAAATGGGCTTGATTCAACAGAATCAAATTACACCAATTTCTACACTGTGTTATAGAGCAGGATTCATACTTTTCCTTCTAGATATAAGTCTATCTAGACTATCTAGATCTATCAGTCTAGATCTATCAAAAGTTTCAGGGAGAAAATAGTATTCATTAGCAAGAATGATCTTTATATAGGCAAGGTTTACTACAAGGTAAGGCTATAGTGTCTCTTGTGGACTTATTTGTCTATGGACAGCATAGTATATACTATTAGGAAGGAAATTAGAAACCAAAAATTATAATGAAAAATCCAAATCTGATATTTTCTTAGGAAGGAAATTTTGGCATTTCTTCTAAGAAATGGACTACAATGCTATCAAAATAACACTGCCAAACTACTTGTTATTCTTTTTTTTTTTTCTCAAATAGATTCAATGACTCCCTATTATGTCTGGGATAAAAATAAAATATTATTTAAAGCCCCAATCAGACATAGATAGTATTCTTTCTCTTCACTCTGTATTTCAGACAAAATAGCCTGCCGACCATTTTCCAAACTCAGGATTCCATACTTTAGCACAGGCTACCTTCAATTTCCATCTCTGTCCCTCCCCCCCATACACACATATATACCATACTTGATACTGATTTCCTCTTCATCTCTCCTTAGAATCTTTTGCTTCATTCAAAGCTCAACGCAAGGGCCATCTTCCTGATCCCACTCATTATCCACTTTGTCTCCCATCTCAAGTTACATTGTATTTCTTTGCTAGTACATTTGACTTACTCCATCATGAAAGTATAATTCTTTTAGGGCAGTGATTGCTTTTTATTTTAATCTTTGTATTCCTCAATACCAAATATAGCACCTAACTCAGAGAAAGCACTTAATAAGTATTTTGAATTGAATCCTCTCTATTCAGATCTACCATTAGCCTTAGAGGAAGGGGTAATACAGGGATAAATGAGATCCTAGTCTGCCCTTATTAACTATTCATGGGCATCTAAATTCATCTTTTTGATTCTTGTGTTCAAGCACTGTCTTTGGAAAGAATTTTTTTTTAAACAGTAAGTGATATGTATACTACATTCTAGGTTTTCAGAGGCAATATTCACTCAGTGCCAAAGTCACTTATAAATAACCATATTTTTGTTAGATTTATCCCTTTCTCGGTTCCTTTAAAGTTGCTCTTGGAGCTTAATGAGGCACTTGGATGAGAAACTAGTCATGCACAACACAGTATATTGGCTAGATAAACAAGCCTGGCTTGTGGCACTCTGCTGCTGCTGTGCTCATAACATTCAAATATTCATTTTGACCAATAAGGAAATCTCACTCAGACTAGGCAGAGCCTTGCATTAGAAGTACACTCAGCTGACTGTTCAACCTTGCCCTGGTTGAGCTTTTTGAAGTATTAAGTTCACATGTGGGATAAATAGTTGCTGCAATGGCTAGACTACAGAATCTGGAATCTGAAAGACTCATCTTTCTGAGTTCAAATATGGCCTCAGACACTAGCTGTGTGCCCCTGGATATGTCACTAAACTCCATTTGCCTTAGTTTCCTCACCAGTAAAATAAACGGGAGAAGGAAATGGCATACTACTAATATCTTTGTCAAATCACTCCCAAATAAGGTCACAAAGAGTGGGACCCAACTGAAATAACTAAATGGCAAATTTATCAACAAAGATAATGCACAATGGTTGACAGTATTCATAAATGACCAACTTGTTCAAAATTATTTTAAATAGACCTTTTTTTTGGTGGCAAAGAATTGGAAATTAATCGTAAGAGGATTTATTAATTAGGGAGATATTACGAAACACTCATGTGCTGAAAGAAACAATGGAGTCTCTGTCAGAGAAAACTGGAGGTCTTGTATGAATTGAAACAGTGTTGAGCGATCAGAAATATTTTTATAATAACATTAGCAACAATGAAAAATATGGCTCCAAAGAAGAAATATAAGAAGATACTACTATACCACTCCTTTGCAGAAGTGAGACATCCGTGTGTGTGATACTATGCATATATTTTCAGATTTTTTTCAATGTACTGATAAGTTTTGCAGATGAGTTTTTTCTTCTTTTTTCTTTAAAAAATGGAAAAGCGAAGATGAAAGATACTAAGGAAATTTCTGAAGATATTAAAAGGTATCAATAAAATTCTATTTAAATTCTGAAAACCTTAAGTTCTCTGATCAACACAATGACCAGACACAATTCCAGAGGACCAATGAAGCAGACTCCCCATCTTTTGATAGAGAACTAACTGATGGACAGGATATGTAAGTTAAGACATTTGGGAGAAATGACTAATCCATAAATATTATGACTGAGTATGCACTTGTAAAAATATTTTCTGCAATATTTGGTGTGTGTGAGGAGGAAGAAAGATAAAATAAATTTGTGTCCATTGAAAAAAATTAAAATATAATAATGATAAAGGACTCCTAAATGAGTGCCTTCATGTCATTTAAAAAACTAGAAGAAGAAAATAAGTCCCAAAAAATAAAACTATTCTTAGTTAGAAGTCATTAGCTTGTTAGGTGCATGGCATTAATATTTGAGACCTGATAAATGCAAAATTGATTTCATTTCCAAAGAGAGACAAATTAGAATCCAGAAGATCCACACAGGAATCCCAGATAAGGATAGCTCATCAGTTGAGAAATGAGAATAACCATTTTACAACCTTCATCTTTCCAATATCAAATGAAAAGTCTCTCATTCGCACTGTTATAACTTTTCAAGTCCCTAATAAATGTTTTCAGTATTCAAAGCCTAGTCTATTACTTTTGATACAGACATTTAAATAAAAGCTAAGAATCCCAAACACACATGACCACATTAGTCTCAAGGATTCTTAGAGAGGAGGGAAGTTCATTCTAGTTCCATATTGGTGAAACTCTGCAAGCATATTTAACTGGTTTTGTGTTTTATCTTCTCCTTGAAGTCATTTGCTCAAAATTATTTTTCCCCTGAATGTCATCCTTAATTAATCTCCACACTTCAGGAAAGAAAAATACTTCCAATATTTTTTGCATGAGATATAACACTACAATACCACTTGGGTCTGTGAATTCTGATTTATATATTAATACTTTATTCCTCACTGTTTTTCTAATTATATGAATGCATTGTAATTAAATTCCTAGATGAATATCTAATATGTGCAGCACAAATGCACATAGTATACACATATGTATGTTTTATGTATTGTACAAATATGCTTTGGTTGTTGGTTATTGTTCATTCTCAAGGAGGCTCAAAATAACCCCACTCTGCTGTATTCAAGTTACAGTCCGAGGGAGTGCTCAGAAAAATATGATCTCAGAAGGCTCTACTATCTAACCACAGGATGGATACAACCAGTCCATATGACATCTATAAATTTATGCCCCTCACATTCCTTTTGAGCTACTATAATTCTGCAGGCACTCCATGTGGGATGGTCCTGTGCCAGTGTCTGCCATTTCACAAAATCAGTTGTTCAGAGACATATAGGTAGATATCATATATGCTTGCATGCATGACATATATAAGCATGTAATTCTGTGAATATAATTATATTCATATATACATATAACATATGTATATGAGAACACGTATTGCATTTATATGTATGCATGCATAAATATAATTGTGTGTATTACACTACATTATGCATGTATATGTACTATATACGTACTTATAATACATTGTGGCACATGAATGTAATACATGTGTATATTCCACCTTTCTCTATCCCAAACACGCATTCAAAAGAAATGCTGCTTCTCTCTTTATAGAAAAAGGATAATCCTTGGCTATGAAGTCCATGAAGCAGAATCCAGTCCCAGTGACTATAAATGATTTCTGGGCATTCATTTACATATCAAGAAACCCGAAGTGGAGATCCTGAGGCTCAGCTTCTCATTCTGTAACTTCCTTGCTGTGAACTGTCAGGCACACTACAACATCTCTTGGCTGCACTTTATGGGTCTGAAAAATGATTAGAATACTGCCTCATCTCCCTCACCAGGGTGCTGGGAATCTCAGTAAATGTTTACATGCTACTTTTAAGAGACCTCAGCATACTGGGATGTATAAAAAGTGAAAACTAGAATCACTCTCCCCTTCTTCCCAAATAACCTCCACCACCATATGATAAGTTAAGCAATAAACTGCAGCCCTTGGGGTCCTTTTGTTTACATGCCCCAACCTCTGACCAGAACTGAAGAGAAATTGTCCAATTTTGTTTTTAATAAAATATCCTACAGCTACTGAATCAAAATGGTAGTCAAGAAGAAACAATTTGTATAGATTGTTACAAGGACAAAACCTTGTCAACAATAACTATCCCACTGGGTAAGGATGGAAAAGAATGATAGTAGACCTTTTCTATCCCCAAAGCTGAGTATTTGCTCAAGGATTTTACTATCAGTCATTCAATCAACAAGAATTGATTAAGCAGTTACTGTTTAGAGATCTAAAGACAAAAAAAAAAATCTCCCTTCCTCCTCACTGACTTCTCTCTACTCCTGGACTACTTCTACTCTTGTCTCTAGAAAAAATCTAGTTTCGACAGTCAAATTATGGTATTATGAGGTTACATATTATTGTATATTATTAGAGTATATATTATATATACATATAAATTATATTATACATATTATATATATTAATATATATATAATTATATATTATTAGAGTAAATATTCAGATGGCCCCAAATTAAGCAAAAACTATATCCTCAGGAGACCTCTTCCCATTACCACCCCCTGCAATTGATCCCAAGTTGTCAAGCTGAAAGTTCAAGGTACCCAAGGTTTCCAATAACTAGAAATCTCAAATACTGATCCAGGACATTTTCCAATAAAGGAATAGAATAAGCATTATCACTTATGAGCAAATATTTATTAAGCATCTCTTTGGTATTTGGCACTATTCTAGTGCTGAAGTTAAAAATTATAAGAGAAACAGTTCCTGCTAATGAGGGAGATGGCAAAGGACTTTTATGCAATTATAAATCATAAATATTTTTAAAGCACAAATAGATATAAAATATTTAAATAAAAGGCACTTTGAGAGAAAGGACTCTTGGAGTAGAGAGGATCAGGAAAAAATGTTAGCAGGAGATAGAACTTGTGAAGAAAAAGTTGACTCATGAAGGAAGGGATACTTCTCAGGTATGAAGAGGAAATATATTCCAAGCAGGCAGCTAGTTGGTACAGTGAATAGAGCACTAGGCTTAGAAAACAACTTCATGAGTTCAAATCCTGCCTCAGACACTTATTAAACACATGCTCCTAGCCAACTCACTTTGTCTGTTTTACTTCAGTGTCCTCATATGTCAAATGGAATGAAGGAGGGGAGGGAATGGCAAACCACTCCAGTATCTTTGTTAAGAAAACCCCAAAATGGGGTCCTGGGGAATTGTATATGACTGAAACAATTTAACAACAATATTCCAATTATGGAAAATAGCCAGGCAGTGCATGGCATGGAGAAAAAATGAGTTATTAATTTAGGTGAGGAATAAAAAGGGCAGTTTGGTTGAGACATGGGAAGAAGAGTAAAATACTATAAGACCAAAAAAATAAACCACGGTTAGGATTTTAAAAATTAAACAAAGGAGTATATAATACTTAATTCTAGAGGCAAGAGAGCCATTGGGAATTTAGAGAGGAGAGACACACTGTCAGAGCTGAGTTTAAGGCATATATCACTTTGGTAACAATGAGGGGAATGGGTTGATGTAATGAGAAACTTGATTCAAGCAGACCAAGTAAGAAACTGGTGTAATAATGTAGGTGATATAGGCAAGAGGTCAGAACAAAAGTGGTAGCTTTGAGGATAGAAAAAAAGGAATCCAGTACAAAAGATATTATGAACAGAGAAATTACAAGATTTGGCAATTGAGCACATTATGTGGAGTGAGAAAAAGTGAGGAATATGGGATAATGCTAAGTTTTAGATCTGGCAACCTGCAGGAATGGTGGCATTTTCAATAGAAATAGGAAGATATAGAAGAGGGTTGAGGGGTAGCAAATTTGGTTTTGGATAAGGTGAGTTTAAGATGTTTTCAGAATATTGGTACTGTGCTATGAATATAAATTTCCAAACTCTATAGACAAATGTATCAAAGTCTTTTAGAAAAGGATCTCTAATGACCATATGGCGAACAGAAAACTTCAAATTAATATTATACATGTTGAATTATACCTTTGTTTATTTTTTAAAGATTTTATTTTATTCATTTGTTTATTCATTTATCAATTCCATTTTAATCCGGTCAGGCAGTTTGGGGCTATCAGCAAGATGTCAAACTTTCTGCTATCAAGTATTATTTGGAGACTTGTCTTCAATTTCACAAAAATATGTTCATATGTTCATATGTTAAGGGATTTCAGTACTGGAAAAAGAGATTTTCTGGATCATGATTTTAGATACAAAAACAAGCAAAAATAGAATAAATCCAACAGAGATCAATACAAAATATCTCTCTGGAGACTTGCAATCTAACAAGAGGTCTTTAAATTGAACATGAAGAGAGGGAGAGAAAATGTTCACACACATATATTAAGCCAGATAGAACAGAGTAACAATTATAACACAATAAGAAAACTAGCAATAAAGAATTTGATTCACTTATAAGAAGACAATAGTCAGAAAGATGGTCAATAATAATATTTGTAATCTATGATTGATGATGATGATGATTATATACAAATATGCACAAAATGAACAGAAGAAAAAAAAGATTCTGGAAATAAATTTAGCCTTATACTTATGACTAAGAATTGGTAGTCTACCAATAGGCATTATTAAGTAACTGCTCTATGATAAGCACTAGTAAAAAAAAAGGTCTGCTCAAAAAGAATTCACAGTCTAATAGAAAATATAACACACAAATAAATATATGTACAAATAATATATATACAAGATAGATTGTGGATGATCTTAGAGAAAATCCACTAAGATTAAGATTAAATCCACTAGGAAAGGATTTGTAGAAAATGGAATTTGAGCTAAGACTTGAAGGAAACTAGAAGACTAGGATGAGAAAAAGCCTTAAGAGAACTAGTTGATAGGACTCTTGATATGACTATGGCTATAAAAGAGCTACTACCTATCCAATAGTAAGGGTTTAACAGAAAACAGGAACAGGATTAATCCTATTAAGAAACTAGATTCCTATGAGAAAATAGGCAAACCAGAGATAAGAGAGTCTATCAAGACCAACACCCTCATTTAACAAGTAAAGAAACAAAAGGGAACTAGCTTTCTGCTTAGTATTCTAAGAACAACAGTTACAAAGCAGTAAGAAAACTAGCAGGAAGAGTTGGTTCATCTGTAAGAAAACACTAAGCAGAAAGCTGGTTTCCCTTTGCTTCTTGAGGGCAGGAACTATCATTTTCTTTCTCTGATACATAGTAAGCACTTAATTTGTGCTTGGTGACTAGTTATATGATCTTTAGTAAGTCACTTAATTGCTATGTGTTTCAGTTTCTTTGCATGTTAAATGAGGGTGAACAGAAGCAAGCTGACCAAGTGGATAAAATAGACTTGCAGTCAAGAAGACCTGCATTCAAATCCCAATTTTGACTGGTGTCACCTATATGTCCCTAATGGTGATGTGCTTCAGATGGCCTATTAGGACTTTCTGACATCACAAACTGAGATTATAGCAATGGAAAGAGGAGTTTGGATATCTCAAGCTACACTGGACACTTCAAAGGACATACTATAATACTATAACGATACTAAACACAGTAACATCCTGGCAATCCACAATCTGTGTACTCACCAGTCAGTGCTCCCCCAAGGCTCCCTCGCCTCAGCTGTCTCCCATCTTCGCTCAGCTGTCTTTTAAATTTAAGTGATTTTCCAGGGACAGCAGATACATCAGGGTTGCTGCATTTTCTAAATGGCATGGGCGGAGGGGACAATATGTGATCAAGCTGCAAAGACAAAAAAACAAGTGTCACTTTCTGAGCTATCACATTCCCTCCAAGCCCAGAAGGCAAGACAAATGAGCTATTTGCTTCATATTTCCTTTTCTTCTCTCCCCCATCCCATTTTGTCTTGAACTTGATTGGTTAGTTCTGGGAATTGTAGAGATCCAAGGTAGTGTTTTTCATCTGCAAGACTCTCTACCTAGTAGCAAAATGAGCTCGTGGACAATTAACATACATCTTCAGTTATTCACAAGAGGGAAAGTTACTTGTATATTGATTCTTGAATACGTGAAGGTATTTTCAAAGTGCCACCAACATACAGATCCATCTGTCACTATACAATAAAGGAAATCTGTTACAAGGAAAAAGAAACAATATAATATCTTTTATTTTGGGTTTTCAATAGACAAAATCATTTGAAAAGAGGTTCCATCAGAGAAGAGAAAGAACACTAGACTAGACTTAGAATCGGGATAGAACTGGGTTTGGGTCTTTTCACCTATATTTATTAATTTTAGAACTGGGGAAGTCACTTAATCTAAGCCTCCATTTCCTGAGATATTAAAAACATATTTGTGTGTTTATTAAATGAAATCCCTCCTGTAACACCATTAGCCATGTTTACTCTTATGGTATCTATAATAAAAGACTTAGTTTCTATAAGACCTGGCTTCAAATTCTGCCTCAAACCCTTAATTTTTTTGCCTCAGTTTCTTCATCTATAAAATGAGAAGATGAACTTGACCAAAAAGTCTCTAAGATCACGTCCAGCTCCAAATTTAACATTCAACAATTTTCCAAATAAATGGAAAAATGATAAAGAATGATCCTTAGAATCAGTAAGATGTAGATCCAAGTAGGAGGTTTTTGATCCTGAATAAATCATTTTATCTCTCAGTACTCTAGGCAGCTCACCGAGACTTTTAAGTTGCAAAATAACTGATTTGCCTTGTTTAGTAATTAATGAGACAGTGGATAGATTGCTGGGCCTGGAGTCAGGAAGTCTCCTTTTCCTGAGTTCAAATATGGCCTCAGACACTTATTAGCTGTGTGATCCTGGGCAAGTCACTTAACCCTGTTTACCTCAATTTCCTCATCTAGAAAATGAGCTGGAGAAGGAAATGGCAAAACACACCAGTATTTTTGCAGAGGAAATCCCAAAATGGGGTCATAAAGACATTTGAAATTATGGAAATAACTGGGCAATATACTGTTTAATAGAATTGCTTCATTATAGAGTTCCATATCCTGATGAAATCACAGATGCAGACAAAAAATTTTTTTTAAATATCTGCTCAGGTTTTAGGAGAAAAACGTCCATTCTTGAAAAAAAAAATTTATTTATATATTTAGGAAAAACATACTTTTCAGGTATACAAATGCGTAGACAGATGTTAAAAAGGCATACCCCCATCCATGTCATCAATCTGACTCCACTGGTGTTATGGATGTGATCACTTTTAATAAAAACGTTCTTTATGTAAAACATAAAAGTTCATGTTAGCTCAAGGTACCTGAGGATTACAAAACTGGAATTTTTTTCCCCTAATTTGCCTTTTCTGTTACAAATAAATAAAGAGAGAAACTCTTGTGGCCACAAGGTGGCAATGTGCCACTGACATTCTTCAAAGCACCTTTGGCATATTCTAGTCCAGCAGTACTCTAAAGGCACTGGGATTCAGAGACTGAATGTGGCAAACATCCACTTAGTTAAGGTCAGCTCTCCTTAAAGCATTTCCTCTTAATTCAATGTGATAATTGCACAAAATGTAAATGGTTTATTGCATAAGGTTCACCAACTCCTGCATTTATTTTTCACCTGAAGTTAAATTCCTGTACTTGTAATATAATATTTAATTACCATGGAGAAGATTGTTATATTAGAGATTAGCAGGGTAGAAAAAGAAAACAGGCTGAGAGAAGGTAGTTCTCAAGACAGCAATGGTGTGATTTCCTTACATAGCCTTTTTAAGCATTTTTCTTGCCTACCAAACCAGGAAAGATATAAAATGAAGGAGACATAAAAATGAGATAGGAAATTGTGAAAAGAAATTGTGTTTTGCTATATGACTGTAGAACCATGAGCCAGGATTTTTAATCATAGTCACCCCCTCTATAGCATAAGGGAAATTATCATTTACATCTAAGAAAATGGAGAGAAGGCATATAGCTCTGGAGAAAAATATTTGAAAGAACAGAGCCAAGCCCCTGGATCCCATTCCAATGTAACCATTAGATCACACTCCCACCAGGCCTCTCTCTAAATAGGCCATTTTTCTAAATTTTTCCTAGCTTGTCAGTGGCTCTAACATTTTTCTTGCAATTAGTCACAGCATCTCTAAATGGTCCACTGCAGCCCTACCATTTATTTTTCATTTTCTATACTGAATCGAACACTCATGATCTCTTTAAAAACATTTCATCACACCCAGGAGCTTATATAAGACATCAAGCCCTCCACTTTGGGCCCTCCACTTTAAATGATATCCATTTAATGTTTTTCAACTGTTTCTAAAGTCCCAAAGTCACCATAATACAAGGGGGCAATGTGCATAGCTCAGCATTGGAGCACAGATGCAGTCTTCAAAGTTATCACTTACAGGAACCTCAGAAGACTGCTTCCAAGCACTTCTGGTCTACAACCTGCTACCAAAGCTTTGAAAACTCCCAATAGGCTTTGGGGGTTCTGAAATTCTCCTGGATGACAAGGACTATGTCACAAATTTCTTTCATACTTTCTATTTGCCCGAGATGTCAAATACGTGGGAGCTTCTTAAAACATGTTTTTTGAACTGAATACTGCTCCTGAGAAACTTATTCTTTTGTTCCTTCAGCCCTGGTTTAGGAAAAAGAGATCTGGAGTTAGGACCATGGTTCAGAGTTGCATAAATTATTTACCATTAGAGATGTACACTGCATTTTATTAGAGTGTGCACCCAAAGTATTTTTATACAAATATAAACTTTTAGTAAAGAGTAATCATACAAGGATTATTTTCCAGCACTTAGCACCATACTTGGCATATAGCATACTTGGAAAACCCTTCTTGGCTTGGTGGCTTTTACAGGACAAATTAAAGTTTAACTGTTTAAAAAAATTACTGAAATTATGTTTTATTTTATTTTTTTAGATAAGGCATAAAATGTCAAAAAAAAAGGAGATATTAGATTGTATTATGCTGTACCTTTTAAACATATCTCTGCTTGTCTATGAAATATTGGAACTTTTGTTCTTTATTCTCAATTTTTTGTTAATGATGGATCTCTTTGGATTTCTGTTAGAGCCAATGGAGCCCTTCTCAGAATGTCTTCAAATTAAGAAAGAAAATACATTGGGGTAGCAAAGAAAATCAATTATAATGAGACAGTTATCAAATAAAAAAATAAATTCATGGTTGAGACAGTTATCAAATAATGAGACAGTTATCAAATAAAAAAATAAATCCAAACTGAGTGATCTCAAGGCCAAGATATTCCATTTTATCCAGGACCATCTCCAATCTTCTGGTTCTATATCTGGCCATTGGATCCAGATGGCTCTGGAGGAGAAAGTGAAGCAGGTGACCTTTTACAATTCTCCCTCATTTAAATCCAATTCACTTGCATGTCATGGCATCCCCTCCCTGATATCATGGTCCTCTTCAAGAACTAAGGACAAACAACAACTGGCACATAATGCTTGTTGATCAGTGGGTGAAGGGAGAGTAAAAGAAATTGTCAATCCTATGCAATATTTCATGCCTGGATTTTCACTTCTCCCTTTATTATAAAATAAATGGTCTTGGGAATACCTGCGAAAAGAATAAACTTTCCCGATGGCAATTTTACTGTCTGAAACACACTTTGAGTTGCTCTAAAAAGGGAAGAATTTTTTAATATTCCTGAGATAACTTTAGAGGGAAAATATTCTAAAATTCTTAGATCTGTAGAGTGTCTATTTGGTTCATAAATTCTGACTTAACTTTCCTACTCTTCTCAATTTTTCAAATAACTAGGACTAAGAAAACACAAAAACTTGTCTGCTCTAAATACACTCAAGGTTATCCTTCCAACAAAGTCCCATGAAATCCTAACCAAAAAAAGGGAGATTTTGTCCTATGTCTTTTTTAACAACACAACAATTTCTTTTACCATCCCCTCACAGAGGCATACTGATCAACAACTATTAAGTGCCAGTTGCTGTTTGTCCTTTGTTCTGGAAGAGGACTGTGATGTCCAGAGTTGATTCGATGACATGCAAGTGAATTGGATTGAAGTGAGGAAGAGCTGGGGAAGGTTACCTGCCTCATTTTCCCCTCCAGAGACATTTGGATCAGAGGGCAGATATAGATCAGGATAACTGGAGATGGTCCTGGATGCAATGGGAGATCTTGGTCTTTTTAATCTAAGGTTTTTCAACAGGACTTAGTTTGACGGAGGTTGTACCCACTCAGTGATTAAAACTAAATAGCAATAGAGACAAAGAATCTCCCCATTCACCTAATCCAAAAAAGATCTAAATAAATAAATGAACCAATAAAAGAGGAAACCTTGAAGGTTTCTGGCCAAAGCAAAAGTGACTGGTATTTACCTTCAATCTGAGTCAATTAGGACCGAAACAATGACCAAATGGGGCTTGACTAGAACCTATTGGTGGCCAATTAAAATCACATTGGTTTTGGTTTGAAGCCTGATTCTTAGGAAGAAATCCAGCCAGAAAACCCCAAGGGATCTTGAAATGATTCAGAGATGTAAAATAGAAAAAAATGCTTTTAAGACTATTTGTAGGTAAGGATATGATACCCTATGTAGATAGAGGGAGGGAGGACAGGAGGAAGGAAGGGACAAAGGGAGGGTGGAAAAGAGTATCTATATGCTAAACATCTAGCTAAGCTCTGAAGATTGCAAAGAAAAAAGCAAAATAACCTTATTTTCAGGAAGCTTACATTACAATGAGAGACAATGTGTCCACATGACAAATGCCTGGTGAGTAGGTACTTGTTACTAATGAACTTGAACTTTCATCTGAAAAGGGAGTACTTCAAATGCAGGACTTCTATTGAGTATCACAAATAGGGAAGAAGCATGGTATAAAGAGGAAAAGATACTGGCCCTGGGACTGATGCTCACCTGTAATATGGGAGTAATAGAGCAGCTAGGTGGTAGACAGAGTGCTGGGACTGGAATCAGAAAGACTAATGTTTCTATGTTCAAATATGGCCTCAGACACTTCCCAGCTATGTAACCCTGAACAAGTCACTTAATACTATTTGCCTTAATGCCCTCATTTACAAAATGAGCTGGAAAAGGAAATAGCAAACTACTCTAGTATCTTTGTTTAGAAAATTCCAAAATGGGATCATAACGAATCAGACAAAACTGAAAAGGACTGAACAAAAATATGGGAATAATAAGGCTTTACTCTGTTTCATGGGATCAAATGACTCTTGTTGTCAAGTTCTTGGCAAAGCTTCACCTGCTAATATAAATATCAACTCTTACTCTGGTACCAAAATGTTAAACTAGGAAAAGGAGAAAATTGAATCTTTTTAATAAGATAATCTTTTCAGAAAATGCTTTTATTCACTTTTAAATGCTCTGTGATTTGAAGAATCATCCTTTTTTTATTTTCTAAATTTACATTCCTATAGCTTTCACCAACAAAAATAAAATTTGAAATGACATTTTATAATCTACATGCTCCCCCTATCTTAAAATTCAAGAAAAATTGTGTCAGGACAAGAATTGAAGTCTCCAGCTCTTTCTTAGTCTCTGTAGCACAAGACATCATCAGTACTCCTGATGAAAAGGAAAGAGCACTAAATTTGAAGTCCAAAGATTTGGGTTCAAAGCTTGGCTCTATTACTTGCTGTCGGTTAGAGTCTGCAGTCGCTTAACTTCTGCTCACAATATGATAAGCCCATTCCCTATATGATATCTTGCTATTTGACAAAGGGATTAGCTTGTTTCTCCTCCCATTATAGTACAGTGGCTTACATATAGTAAGTATTTAATAAATTTTTGATGTTCGATGATTGATGAATAATCAATACTTAATAAATGTTCATTGGTTGAACCTTGGAGAGGAAAGAGAAAAAGAAAAGAAAGGAAGAAGAGAAAAAGACAGGAAATTCTGACATGCCCATACAGATCTACCCTCTTTCCTTCCTTTTTCCTCTCTCATTTTTTCTCATGGCTAACCAATGAAATTATGGGATGTTTTTATTCAAAAATCATATACTTAAAATTAGGATAATAATTCACCATGTAAGACAATGAATGAGGAGCACTGGAAAGCACTGAGCTTAGACTTTAGAATCAGGAGAACCTGAGTTCAAATCTGACCTCAGACACTTAACACTAGTTGTTTGATCCCCTTTGCAGGAAGGCAGGAGGGTAAGTAGGAAGGCAGGAGGGTAGGTAGGAAGGCAGGAAGGAAGGAAGGAAGGCGGGAAGGAAGGAAGGAAGGAGGGAAGGAAGAATGGAAGGAAGGAGGGAAGAATGGAAGGAAGGAAAGAAAGAAAACAGGGAAGGAAGAAAGAAAAGGAAGGGAAGGAAGGGAAGGAAGAAAAGGAAGAGAAGGAAGGGAAAGAAGGAAGGAAGGAAGGAGGGAAAGAGAGAAAGAGGGAAAGAGAGTAAGAGGGGAAGAGAGTAAGAGGGGAAGAGAGTAAGAGGGGAAGGAGGGAAGGAGGGAAAGGATGCCTCAATTTTCTCATGCACAAAATGAGAGAATTAAACTAAAAAATCTCTAAGGTCTCTTCCTGAACTAAAATTCTACAATTCTATGAAAAATGTTAATATTTTACTTCTAACTTTACTAATTTATACCTTGAGATCCCCAATAAATGAGAAATCAGAGATGTTTAATCTGTGCAAATTACCATTGAGGCTACCAATAAGTCCAGCCTGAAGAAAATCTACTATTATGTAAGGCTACTGAACTGTAAGAAAAAAGTGCCTCAGTGAATTAAAGCTCTTCATTAACTCAGCTAAAGTCTAATGATACCACAAAGCAATATGGTCTTAACTTAATTTTCAAAGAAGTCACCAATTTAGTTAGAAGGCAAAGAATAAATGGTTGACAACAAATTGGCAAATATGATCAAAGACCACCAAAATAGTCAGTGCTGGGGGGGAGCTGTAGAAAGACAAGCAGACCAACATCAATGTTACTGGGCAGCTGTGTGATACAGTGGATGGAATGTTAGGCCTAGAATCAGGAAAAGCTGAGTTCAAAACTGACCTCAGATACTTATTAGCTGTGCAATCTCCTGGAAAAGTCATTTATCCTCTATTGCATCAATTTCCTCATCTGTAAAATGGGGATGAGAAAAACAATTATCATTAGAGTTGTTATGAGAATCAAATGAAGTAATAGTTATATAAAGTGCTTAGTACAATGCCTGATGCATAGCAAACTTTTCTAGACTCCAGGTCTGCATTTTATCCACTGTGCTTTTTAGCTCCATCACCCCAACTCAAATTCATGAGTTCAAATCCTGCTTTAGTCATCAGCTGTATGACCCTATTTTGGCTCAGTTTCTTCATCTGTCAAATAAGCTAAAGAAGGAAATGGCAAACTACTGTAGTGTCTGCCAAGAAAACCCCCAATGGGGTTTCCCCCAAAAAACCCAAAGTATCAAACATGACTGATGCAAGTCAATAACAACAATTACTATAATGTAAATTGATATGTTATAATCAATGTGTGGAAAATGTTTCACATTAAATTAATAGAATATCAAACACTACCGTGAATGCAGAGGACCTACCTCTCTCTCTCTGATGTCTACTATTTACGTGATGCTGGCCAAATCATTTTTTAATGTCTTCCTCTGTTAAATGAGTAGCTAAACTAGGTATTCTTTGGGGACCTTTCTAGCTTGAGCTCTATAATCCCAAATCATAAAATCTCATTCCACTTCTAATATCTTTAATAATGCAAACTAATACACCGTCCACCCAAAACACTTGTCTACTTATTGTTTACTGTATTCCCTACTTTGTGCATAGAAACTTTGTTCCTATGCTAGGTGATGAAGGTTGCAGTTTTGAGAACACTGAAGGATTGACTCTAAAAGAAAGAGGGGAGCCATTCAAAGCTTGCTCAAAAAATTCAGATCTTGTTATCCAATCTCTTCCTCCCCCAAAATGACATTGAGAGAGCATTAATATGCCCACATGTTGATTTTAGTATTTATTGTTTCCAAAATTATATAAGAATAATTTATATAAGTGATGAAAATGTATAAAACCAGCACTGGAGAGACTAAAGGTGGAGGATTACTTGAGCTCAGGAGTTCTAAGCTGCAGAAAGCTAAAAAGCATCAGTTGTAGCAATAGTATTCCCAGAGAGCAGAAAGATGCCCAAGGAGAGACAAACTGACCCAGTAAAGAAATGGAACAGGTTAGCAGTAAAGGGGGGGGGCACTTAAAATATGGATAATAAGGAGACCCAGTCTCCAGAAATGAAATAATAAATATTCTATACATATGCATTGCAGGCATTGTGGATTACAGTATAACTAGAAGATGTATTTTGTAAATAATTCCCTACAAGAGACATTTTTATGGTCTCACAATTGATGGTAAGGCAGAGAAAATGCAAGAGCCCATTATGCTTATGGTTTGTTGACTAGAAAATTCAGTAAAGCAAAGAGTTCTCTCAAAGGCTCTCAAACAAGGAGTCTTCCATTCATATGTCAAAATCATGCAAGACTCCTTGAAAGAAATAGAAATAATATTCAATGATCCTCTTATATTTAATATAAATCAAAGTATAAAATAGAAACATTTACTTGCTAAAAGTAAGGTATCTTTTAAAGTCAGGAAGAATGTCCAGCATAGAATCTAGACTGAAGAGAGATTCATTATCTGTCCTTAATTTTTTTTTCATTTTTCTTAACATGTGGGCATATTAATGCTCTCTCAATGTCATTTTGGGGGAGGAAGAGATTGGATAACAAGATCTGAATTTTTTGAGCAAGCTTTGAATGGCTCCCCTCTTTCTTTTAGAGTCAATCCTTCAGTGTTCTCAAAACTGCAACCTTCATCACCTAGCATAGGAACAAAGTTTCTATGCACAAAGTAGGGAATACAGTAAACAATAAGTAGCCTGGAAGAACTTATAGAAAACTTCTCAGAATAATAGTCTTAAATGCATACAATAAAAAATATAGGATTTCAAAAGCAACCAGTTATATTGAGAGACACAGACTACCAGTTAAAAACCTTTAATAGCAGCTATGATATATGGTTGAATAGACAGCCTCTAAAGCAGTTCTTCTATATAAAAATCTTAGGCAGACTAGGCATGAACAACACACAGTATTGATAATTGAACAGGAGATAGTGGTCTGGATTAACTTTTGAGAAATTACACAGGATATTTCATGATCCCAAACTTTTTCTTGCAGTAAAAAGTCACCTTTTGAACAAAGAACATTTTTCTTTATGCTCTATTGCTTCAAATCATGAAAGACCATAGCCTCTACTAAGAACCACAGATAAAGAGTTCCACAGTACAATGGAGAGATAAGTACATGGAGAATGTGTGATGGTCAAGTCATTGCTGGAATAAGGGGTTAGTAAATGACAGTCCTTGGGATCCATCAGGAAATCTGTAATGTCAAAAGAACTTGAGAAGGGAAATAGGAAGGGAAGGTAATAAAAGAATTGGGGTTGAGGTGAAGAATGATAAAAGGGGGAGGGTACATTAAGGGAGACAATAGTCAGAAGCAGAACAGGTTTTTTTTTTTTTTAAAGGAATAAGGAGAAAGAAGGGAATGTATAGGATGTAGGAAAATGCACAGTTACTAATCATAACTGTGTGAATGGAATAAGTTCACCCACACACACAAAAGGAAGCAGAAGCACAATGGATTAGGAACCAGAATCCAAAAATATGTTGTTTATATAAGATACACTTGAAATAAAAAAATACACACAATGTTAAAATACAAGGCTGGAGCAGAATCTTATGTTTTAGCTGAAGCAAAAAAGACAAAGGTAACTATTATGAGCTCAGACAAAACAAAAGCAAAAACAGACCTAATTAAAAGAGATCATCAAGGAAACTACACTTTCCTTTTTTTAAAAAGGTACCATAGACAATGAAGTAATATCAAAATATTTAGCAACATGTTTCTCTTAGAAAGGCTTCATTTCTTATGGTGAACAGGCTGATTGCAGAAAAGCCTGGAAAGACTTATGTGAACAGATGGTTAAATGAAGTGAGTAGAACCAGGAGAACGTTGTACAACAACAAGATTATGTGAGGATTAACTGTGATGGACTTGGCTCTTTTCAGCAATAAGATGATTCAAGGCAATTCTAACAGACTTGTGATAGAGGCATCCACATCCAGAGAAAAGTTTATGAAAACTGAAAGTGGATCACAATATGGTTTTTTCATCTTTGCTGTTGTTTGTTTTTTTCTCCCATTCCCCACTTTTGATCTGATTTTTTCTTGTGCAGTATGATATATGTGGAAATATATTTAGAAGAACTACACATGTATAAACCTATATTGGATTGCTTGCTGTCTAAGAGAGGAGGGAGTTGGAAGGGAAGAAGAAAAATTTGGAAAACAAGGTATTGCAAGGGTAGATGTTAAAAACTATCTTTGCATGTATTTTGAAAAATAAAAAGCTATTTTTTTAAAAAAGAAAGACTTCATTTCTTAAATATATAAGAAACTGAATCAAATTTATAAAAACAAAAGCCACTCCCCACTTGATAGTCAAAGTACATAAACAGACTATTTTAATCATAAATATCTATAGTTATATGAAAAAAATGCTCTAAATCATTATAGATTAAAGAAATGAAAATTAAAACAAAATATGAAATACAACCTCATACCTATCAAAAATGTCAATAGAGAGACTAATGGAAAATAGGTACACTAATAAATCGGTGATGGAGTTATGAACTCTTCTAATCACATCAAGACAGCAATGTAGAAATATATACAAAGGCCAATAATAATGGATATGTCCTTTGACCCAGCAATACTTCTAGATTTGTACTCCAACAAAATTAAAGAAAAATGATCTATATGTACAAAAATATTTATAGCAATTGTTTTTATGTTGGCAAAAAATTAGAAATTAAGGGGATGTTCATCAATTACAGAATGGATGAACAAATTGTGGATAAGATTGTGACAGAGTACTATTGTGGAATAATAAGAGTAGAAAGGTGGTTTCAGAAGGACATAGCAAAACATAGGAACTGATGAAAAGTGAAGTGAGAAGAACTGGGAGATCATTATGCATAGAAACATTGACGTTGTAATGATGATCAATTGTAAAAGACTTGGCTATTCTGATCAATACAATAATTCAAGATAATTCCAAAGAACTCACGATGAAAAAAAAATGCTAAGTGATGAACTCTGAATCAAACTGAAGTATAATTTTATCACGTTCTTATGTGACATGGCGAATATGGAAATGTTTTGCATGATTTCCCATACATAACTGATATCATTTTGCTTCCTTTCTTAGTAGGTGTAAGAGGGAGGAAGAAAATCTGGAATTCAATTTAAAAAGAAAAGAATGTAAATAAAAATTAATATTTTTAAAAGAAAAAACTAGAAAAAGGATGCCAACATTCTGAACACCCCCTTTGCAAATGCATAATTTATACAAAGACAGAAAGAAGATAAAAGGTATGGATGAGTTTCAATCTACATCAACAGAAAGACTATGTACTTCAAAGAATTCACAAAAACACAGCATCTAAATGAGGTACGCCTATAGCTTTAAGAGAGAGGAAAGAAAAATAGCCAACTATGACAAATAATCACACTGAGATTCTGGAAACTTTTGAGAAAGCCTAACAACTCAACAAAGTTAAATATAGCCCTCAGATAGCTCTGCAACAACAGGACTAGTCAAGTCATTCTATTGGTATTCTATCCCATCCAGTCAATTATCAACAAAGGGAAACAATATTATGTAATGGACTCCATTTTGTTAGCTCTATTTTCTTCAGTCAAACTCATGCCCATAAGAAGGCAGATGGAAGAATATGTTTATAGTCTTCCAATAAATACTTTTAGATCAATAAAGTATTACTATGATCAAGGATATTTAAAATAGTAATTTAATGGTTTCTACATATTCATACTTGTTGCAAACATCTCTCATATACAAAATTTGGTTTTGTTTCCTGCCCTTTACTTTATAAGCCATATTTGGACATATATGGCAGCCCAAGTTGTTTTAAGGGAAGTGAAAAAATGCACTATCCAATGTGATGGATTGAAAAGATGGGGGAAAACTCCAAAACCCTATGCCAACCAGTATTGTTACAAGGAATTTAAATTCTTCCCTGAGATAAGCTTCTGCCCTACCTTACCTAGAACCAGGTCTCCACCTCACTTCCCAGAGACAAACAACTAGTTCTAAACCATGCCTTGGACTGAACACATTCCTAACATCATGTACTTTCTAGCTCCCCTTTATGTGCTCTCCCCCATTAGAAGTACAAGCTCTTCAACGGCAGAGACTTTCTTGCTTGCTTCTGTTTATATGCCCAGCAAATGGTTTATTGGAAGGCATACAGGAAGTGCTTAATAAGTGTTTTGCCTATTTGCTTTTCTGTGTATACATTGCTTCCTCCTAATAAACAAAGTTCTGGAGGCAAAACATCTCTTTTTGATGTTTCTAATTTATTTAGTTATTCATGGTCTTCTTATTCTCAACAGCTATCAAAGGCTTGGTACACAGTAGAGACTAATATATGCTTATTAAAATGAAGTGCTCTGCTACTGTAAAATGGAAAGATTAGAGCAGTTGGACTCTGAGTTCCATTCCAGCCTTAGGTCTATGATCTTAGAACTATGAATGAATGGAAAAACAAGACTCTGCTAAGATAAAAATGTATTTGGGACAGATAAGGTATCAAGCTGTTATCATCCAATAACATCTCAGCTTGAACATATTTTTGAAATTTGAGTCTCCTAGCAGAGTCCAGGAGGAATAGGACACTAGGCAACTCAATTGGGATGATGAGAGTAGAGATGAGAAAGGTCAGTTCTTACCTAAAGGGAAGGTCCAGCTGAGTCAAAACAACCTCCATCTCCATGCTCTAGGCATTTTCTCTAGTCCCACTGCTGCCACCATAACCAATCCCAACTGAAATGTTCTCCCACTTCCATTCTACTAACCATCTTGGCTTCCTATAAATCTTAACTAAAACCCCTTCTTTCATTGAAAGCCTTTTCTAATTCTAATGCCTTCTTTCAGTTAATTTCTCCCCATTTATCCTATATGTGGCTTGTTTTCTCTGTTTGCTTACATTAGATTATAAATTCCTTGAGAGCATGGACTATCTTTAACCCTCTTTTTTTTTCTTTTCTTTTTCTTTCTTTCTTTCTTTTTTTTAAAAATATCCATGCTTAGGATATAATTAGAACTTAATAAATATTGATTGATTGATGGAAGTGATTGCTGTTTGTCTTTTGTTCTGAAAGAGGACCATGACATCAGGAAAATGATACCACTATGCAGGTGAATTGCATTGAAGTAAGGGAGGGCAGTGCAAGGTCATCAACCTCACCGTCTCCACCAGAGCCATTTGGGTTCGGTGGTAAGTTAAAGATCAGGACAATTGGAACAGTGATCGATATTAGGGATGTGTGGAAAGAAGAGAAATATTAAATAGTAAGGCAGAGGAAAACAATGCAATCTTCCTTCAAGTTGGCTCTGAGGCAAACAAGATAATAATACAATGCTAAGCAAAAGTCAGTTTACCACCATATACTATTAAAAAAAATTGAAAGTAGAATCATCATATAATAGGAAGGTTCTAAAATCCATTCTAGGAATGGATTTGAAGTTAGAGGTTCTGGGCTCAGATGTAGTTGTTACTTATTATCCATGTAATTTTGGAAACTGAGGAATCACTTATGTCTGCCTCAGTTTCCCCATCTGTAAAATGAGCTGGAAAAGGAAATGACAAACTACTCTAGGATCCTTGCCAAGAAAAGCCCAAATGGGAGCACAAAGAGTCAGACACAACTAAAAAATGACTAAAAAACAAAATGTTGAAATAAAGATTCAATATTTTATATATCCAAATTCAAGGAGCTCTTGTTGTAGAAGCAACTTCCAATAAGCATGAAGACATAGGAGGAAGAGGGATAACTATCAAAGATATAGTTTGTCTGAGGTTTGAGATGCTTTTACCCTTTCCTACCTCCAGCCCCAATAAAGAACTTTTCAATCTCTGAAGTGGGAAAAGACTGCAAAATTGATAAATCTTCAAAAACTGGCTCTGACCAAAGGACAATGTCAATAATATCAACATTACTTTCAGAGCCAATAAAGAAAAAGATACTTTCCATTGGCACTACCTTAACATATGATAGAGTATGTCACCTACCTGGTTTGATGTTGGAAATAGACACATATTTTATTAATTTGTAATTTGTAAAAACTAAACAAAAAAGCAAGATAAATAGAATGTTCACTATGTTGTGTGATTTAATTATTAAAATTGCATGGACATTTTGGAAAAGATTTCCCTTTTAATCTTTTAATCTCTGATAAGAATATGATAAAGCAAAAAATGCTGAGAAACCACATTGTGAAGGAGTTTTGTTTTCCTCAAAAAAGTGGGTTTTTTGTAAATCTAAACTTATGGTAAAAAAAAAAAAGAACAAGTCTGAAAAGAACCTTTAATTTTTAATTCCTGACTTCCGGTTAAGATGGCGGAGAGGAGGCTCACAGTTGCATAAGCTCCGCGCTTTCTCTCACTATCCACTTCATTACAAGCCTCTGAATCAATGCTTGACTGAAAAAAACCCACAAATAGTTACCAAGAGAAGCCATCCTTGAGATCCGCCAAGAAAGGTCTGTCTTTACTGGAGGGCTGGGGCGGTTTTAGATCGGGCGCAGGCGGTGGGCAGCGGCAGTGAGAGCACGGGAGCAGACTGGAGAGGGGGTGGGGAGTGATCGCAGCTGTCTCTGCGGGGAGAGCTTCGCTACAGGTTTGGAACCTGCAGCAAGTCAACAGCCCAGCAGAGAAGCTAAAAACACCGGGGCTGAAGAACACAACCGCAAACAGCTGGAGTCTCTCAGGACCTGGCCGCCCCCCCTTCCCCCCCCCTCAGTGACTCAGCACGCTTTGGGATCTCAGAGCGCAGGCGCAGCACAGTCCTGCTAGTGCCTCACTGCTGCCACCTGCAGTCTGTAGAGGAAGCTCGATAACACACCCAGCCCCCCCCCAAAGAAAGACTCCAGTTTTTTCTGTTTTTCTTTGGTAGTTTGTCTCTGATTAATAGACAGAATGAGCAAGAAGCTGAAGAGGACTTTAACCCTAGACAGCTTCTACACAGATAGAGAGCAGACTCTAAATCCTGAGGAGACTAAAAACAGGCAGTCCCCAGGTGATTCCCCAAAGGAGGAGATCGTCTGTTCCTCAGCACAGATGAACCTCATAGAAGTGATTAAAAAGGCTCTCATAAGGGAGCTAGAAGAAAAATGGGGAAAGCAGAGTGAGGCTTGGCAAAAGGAGAAGGAAGCTTGGGAAAAGGAGAGGGAGGCTTGGCAAAAGAGCCTGGAGAAGTCAGTTAAAGAGAGAGTGGATAAAGAAGTAAAATCCTTGAAAAATAGGATTAGTGAACTGGAAAACAAAATTGGCGAAATGGAAAAAAATTCCACAGAACAAAAGAACTCAATTGGACAATTAGAGAAAGATTTTAAAAAAGTGAGTGAAGAGAATACTTCACTGAAAATCAGAATTGAACAAGTGGAATTGAATGACTCGAGGAGACAAGAAGAATCAGTCAAGCAAATCCAAAAAAATCAAACAATGGAGAAAAATGTGAAATACCTTCTGGGGAAGACAACAGACCTGGAAAACAGATCCAGGAGAGACAATCTGAGAATCATTGGACTCCCAGAAAAACATGATGAAAAAAAGAGCCTGGACACTGTCTTCCAGGAAATTATCAAAGAGAACTGCCCAGAAGTCATAGGAACAGAGGAAAAAATAAACATTGAAAGGATTCATCGATCACCCACTGAAAGGGATCCTAAAATCAAAACACCAAGGAATATAGTGGCCAAATGCCAGAACCCTCAGATGAAAGAAAAAATATTGCAAGCGGCTAGAAAAACCCAATTCAAGTATCAAGGAGCCACAATAAGGATCACCCAGGATCTGGCAGCATCCACATTAAAAGATCGAAGGGCCTGGAATATGATATTCCGAAAGGCTAAGGAACTTGGTATGCAACCAAAAATAACTTACCCAGCGAGAATGAGCATCTTTTTCCAGGGAAGAAGATGGACATTCAACGAAGTAAGCGAATTTCATCTATTTCTGATGAAAAAACCAGAACTTAACAAAAAGTTTGATCTACAAATATAGAACTCAAGAGAAATCTAAAAAGGTAAAGATTAATCTTGGGAACTATATTTTGACTATATAGATGCATAAAGAATACATGTATACCTTGTTCTAGAAATTGATGTGGAAAGGACATTGTACCAGAAAAAGGGTAAAGTGGGGGTAGTACATCTCATGAAGAGGCATAGGAAACCTATTATATCTGAGAGAAAGAATGGAGGGGGATGAATATAGTGGGTATCTTACTGCCTTCAGAATTGGCTTTAAGTGAAAAATCTTAAGACATATTCAATCTATGGTGAAACTTCTCCCATCTCATTGAAAAGTGAGAAGGGAAAAGTGGAAAGGGAAGGAATAAGCTAAGCGGAAGGAATACGGGAACTGGGAGGGAAAGGGGTAAGATAGGGGGAGGAACTCTAAGGCGGGGGGAGGGACATTAAAAAGGGAGGGCTGTGAGAAACAAGGGGTGCTCACAAGCTTAATACTTGGAAGGGGGGGAAAGGGGAAAGAAGGGAGGAAAGCATAAACCGGGGTTAACAAGATGGCAAGTAATACAGAATTGGTCATTCTAACCATAAATGTGAACGGGGTAAACTCCCCCATAAAGAGGAAGCGGTTAGCAGAATGGATTAAAAGCCAGAATCCTACAATATGTTGTTTACAGGAAACACACCTGAAGCGGGGAGATACATGCAGGTTAAAGGTAAAAGGTTGGAGCAAAATCTACTATGCTTCAGGTGAAGTCAAAAAAGCAGGGGTAGCCATCCTGATCTCAGATCAAGCTAAAGCAAAAATTGACCTAATTAAAAGAGATAAGGAAGGACACTATATCTTGCTAAAGGGTAGCATGGATAATGAAGCACTATCTATATTAAACATATATGCACCAAGTGGGGTAGCATCTAAATTCTTAAAAGAGAAACTAAGAGAGCTGCAAGAAGAAATAGACAGTAAAACTATAATAGTGGGAGATCTTAACCTTGCACTCTCAGAATTAGATAAATCAAACCAGAAAATAAATAAGAAAGAAGTTAAAGAGGTAAACAGAATACTAGAAAAGCTAGATATGATAGATCTCTGGAGAAAATGTAATGGAGACAGAAAGGAATACACTTTCTTTTCAGCAGTTCATGGAACCTATACAAAAATTGACCATATATTAGGACATAAAAACCTCAAACTCAAATGTAGTAAGGCAGAAATAGTAAATGCATCCTTTTCAGACCACGATGCAATGAAAATTACATTCAACAAAAAAGCAGGGGGAAGTAGACCAAAAAATAATTGGAAACTAAATAATCTCATACTAAAGAATGATTGGGTAAAACAGCAAATCATAGACATAATTAATAACTTCACCCAAGAAAACGATAATAATGAGACATCATACCAAAATGTATGGGATGCAGCCAAAGTGGTAATAAGGGGAAATTTCATATCTCTAGAGGCCTATTTGTATAAAATAGAGAAAGAGAAGGTCAATGAATTGGGTTTGCAATTAAAAATGCTAGAAAAGGAACAAATTAAAAACCCCCAGTCAAACACTAAACTTGAAATTCTAAAAGTAAAAGGTGAGATCAATAAAATTGAAAGTAAAAAAACTATTGAATTGATTAATAAAACTAAGAGTTGGTTCTATGAAAAAACCAACAAAATAGACAAACCCTTAGTAAATCTGATTAAAAAAAGGAAAGAGGAAAATCAAATTGTTAGTCTTAAAAATGAAAAGGGAGAACTCACCACTAACGAAGAGGAAATTAGAGCAATAATTAGGAGTTACTTTGCCCAACTTTATGCCAATAAATTCGACAACTTAAATGAAATAGAAAAATACCTCCAAAAATACAGCTTGCCCAAACTAACAGAGGAAGAAGTAAATATCCTAAACAGTCCCATCTCAGAAAAAGAAATAGAACAAACTATCAATCAACTCCCTAAGAAAAAATCCCCAGGACCAGATGGATTTACATGTGAATTCTACCAAACATTTAAAGAACAATTAACTCCAATGTTATATAAACTATTTGAAAAAATAGGGATTGAAGGAGTCCTACCAAACTCCTTTTATGACACAGATATGGTACTGATACCTAAACCAGGTAGGCTGAAAACAGAGAAAGAAAATTATAGACCAATCTCCCTAATGAATATTGATGCTAAAATCTTAAATAAAATATTAGCAAAAAGATTACAGAAAATTGTCACCAGGATAATACACTATGACCAAGTAGGATTTATACCAGGAATGCAGGGCTGGTTCAATATTAGAAAAACTATTAGCATAATTGACTATATCAATAACCAAACAAACAAAAACCACATGATCATCTCAATAGATGCAGAAAAAGCATTTGATAAAATCCAACATCCATTCCTAATAAAAACACTTGAGAGCATAGGAATAAATGGACTTTTCCTTAAAATAGTCAGGAGCATATATTTAAAACCATCAGTAAGCATCATATGCAATGGGGAAAAACTGGAACCTTTCCCAGTAAGATCTGGAGTGAAGCAAGGTTGCCCACTATCACCATTATTATTTAATATCGTATTAGAAACACTAGCCTCGGCAATAAGAGTCGAGAAAGATATAAAAGGAATTAGAGTAGGCAATGAGGAAACCAAACTATCACTCTTTGCAGATGATATGATGGTATACCTAGAGAACCCCAGAGATTCTACCAAAAAGCTATTGGAAATAATTCATAATTTTAGCAAAGTAGCTGGCTACAAAATAAATCCCCATAAATCCTCAGCATTTTTATACATCACCAACAAAACCCAACAGCAAGAGATACAAAGAGAAATTCCATTCAGAATAACTGTTGATACCATAAAATATTTGGGAATCTATCTACCAAAGGAAAGTCAGGAATTATATGAGCAAAATTATAAAAAAGTCTCCACACAAATAAAGTCAGACTTAAATAATTGGAAAAATATTAAGTGCTCTTGGATTGGCCGAGCGAACATAATAAAGATGACAATACTCCCTAAACTAATCTATTTATTTAGTGCTATACCAATCAGACTTCCAAGAAAATATTTTATTGATCTAGAAAAAATAACAACAAAATTCATATGGAACAATAAAAAGTCGAGAATCTCAAGGGAACTAATGAAAAAAAAATCAAATGAAGGTGGCCTAGCTGTACCTGATCTAAAATTATATTATAAAGCAGCAGTCACCAAAACCATTTGGTATTGGCTAAGAAATAGATTAGTGGATCAGTGGAAAAGGCTAGGCTCACAAGACAGAATAGTCAATTATAGCAATCTAGTGTTTGACAAACCCAAAGCCCCTAACTTCTGGGAAAAGAATTCAATATTTGATAAAAACTGCTGGGATAATTGGAAATTAGTATGGCAGAAATTAGGCATGGACCCACACTTAACACCATATACCAAGATAAGATCAAAATGGGTCTATGACCTAGGCATAAAGAACGAGACTATAAATAAATTAGAGGAACATAGAATAGTTTATCTCTCAGACTTGTGGAGGAGAAAGAAATTTGTGACCAAAGATGAACTAGAGACCATTACTGATCACAGAATAGAAAATTTCGATTACATCAAATTAAAAAGCCTTTGTACAAATAAAACTAATGCAAACAAGATTAGAAGGGAAGCAACAAACTGGGAAAACATTTTCACAGTTAAAGGTTCTGATAAAGGCCTCATTTCCAAAATATATAGAGAACTGACTCAAATTTATAAGAAATCAAGCCATTCTCCAATTGATAAATGGTCAAAGGATATGAACAGACAATTTTCAGAGGATGAGATTGAAACTATTACCACTCATATGAAAGAGTGTTCCAAATCATTATTGATCAGAGAAATGCAAATTAAGACAACTCTGAGATACCACTACACACCTGTCAGATTGGCTAAGATGACAGGAAAAAATAATGATGAATGTTGGAGGGGATGCGGGAAAACTGGGACACTAATGCATTGTTGGTGGAGTTGTGAACGAATCCAACCATTCTGGAGAGCAATCTGGAATTATGCCCAAAAAATTATCAAAATGTGCATATCCTTTGATCCAGCAGTGTTTCTATTGGGCTTATATCCCAAAGAAATACTAAAGAAGGGAAAGGGACCTGTATGTGCCAAAATGTTTGTAGCAGCCCTGTTTGTAGTGGCTAGAAACTGGAAAATGAATGGATGCCCATCAATTGGAGAATGGCTGGGTAAATTGTGGTATATGAATGTTATGGAATATTATTGTTCTGTAAGAAATGACCAGCAGGATGAATACAGAGAGGCTTGGAGAGACCTTCATGAACTGATGCTAAGTGAAATGAGCAGAACCAGGAGATCATTATACACTTCGACAACGATATTGTATGAGGACATATTTTGATGGAAGTGGATTTCTTTGACAAAGAGACCTGAGTTTCAATTGATAAATGACGGACAAAAGCAGCTACACCCAAAGAAAGAACACTGGGAAACGAATGTGAACTATCTGCATTTTTGTTTTTCTTCCCGGATTATTTATACCTTCTGAATCCAATTCTCCCTATGCAACAAGAGAACTGTTCGGTTCTGCAAACATATATTGTATCTAGGATATACTGCAACATATCCAACATATAAAGGACTGCTTGCCATCTAGGGGAGGGGGTGGAGGGAGGGAGGGGAAAAAAATCGGAACAGAAATGAGTGTCAATATAATGTAATTATTAAATAAAAAAACTTAAAAAAAAAAAAAAAACATGATTACAAAAAAAAAAAAAAAAAAAAATTTTTAATTCCTTCAAAGTTACTGAAGCAGCAATTTCCTTCCCAAACTAAACTTCATGTTGAAAAGGAGGCTTGAGGTTAACAATCAACTTCTTTTCTAGAGATATAACTTTCTTTCTCTTAAAGCCATATGTGACTGCTCTACACAATTTTTTCTTACTTCCTCTCCCTCTCCTCCTCCACAGAAGAATAAATGAACATCATAACTTCATTCCAAACCACAAAACTCCATCCTACCTCCATTACTTCCAATCTTCCATTACTATTCCAACTCTCTATCACTAATTCTTTTCTGCTATATTTCTTCATCCATTCAGAAAGCTAGATCTCGTGTATTTTAAAGTAAAGGAATACCCTAAGATCAAAGTTCATTAGCTCAAAGAAATTATCTAGGTAACAAGAGTATACAGAGAGCCTAGGACTGAAAAATGCTATTTAATCATGTCCAACTCTTTGTGACCCCAGTTGGGGTTTTCTTGCCAAAGACATTTGAGTGATTTATCATTTCCTTCTCCAGCTCGTTTTATAAATGAGAAAACTGAGACAAACTGGGTTAAGTGACTTGCCCAGGATCACACAGCTTGTAAGTAGTATCTGAGGCCAAATTTGAGTCTGAGTGCAGGTCCAGCACTCTATCCACTGGACCACAAAGCTGCCAAGGAAGTCCTGAGTTCAAACCTTATCTCTGGCATTTAATAAGTGTGTGATTTCCTGGACAAATGATGTAACCTCTCTCATTCAGTTTCCTCATCAACAAAACTGGAATAATAATAGTAATTCCTACCTCACAAGTTGAGAGTTGTAAGAATCAAATGAGATAACATATCCAAAGCACTTTGTAAACTTTAAAGCACCACATAAATGCTCTTATTATTATAGTTGCCTATATCTTCTACATACACGATAATATTCAGTTTCTCCATGTCAAAATACAGGAATACTAGTGAGGCACATTCCAGAGAATCACTGTTATTCCATTTCCTGATATTAAAAAGTCAAGAAAAACCAGAGATATTAAAATGTATAAATTATCACAAAGGTGAGCAGAAGTTTTGCTTGTGATTCACACTGATTTTCAAAGAAAGAGACCAAAAGCAGATTGCCTTACATTGAAATAATACTATTTTACCTTAAAATGTGCCATCTTATGCCTCTGCAATTTCCTTAACTAACACCATAGTCAATATTTTAATTATTGCAACAAAAGGGCTCTCCATAAGGAATTCTCAGATCAGTAGAGAAGGGAGGGATTTGTGGCCAAAGAAGAACTAGAGAACATTATGAAATGCAAAGTGAATAATTTTGATTACATTATTTAAAAGGTTTTGTACAAGCAAAACACATACAGCCAAGATTAGAAGGGAAGCAGAAATGTGAGATAAATTTTTTACAACCAGGACTTCTGATAAAGGTCTCATTTCCAAAATATAGAATTCTCTATAGAGAATTTACTCAAATTTATAAAAAACATAAGCCATTCCCTAACTGATAAATTATCAAATGATATGAACAACTCAATTTTCAGACAAAGAAATGAAAGCCATTTCTAGTCATATGAAACAATGCTCTAAATCACTATTGATTAGAGAAATGCAAATTAGGACAATTCTGAGGTACTACTTCATACTTCTCAGATTGGTTAATATGACAGGAAAAAATAATGATAAATGCTGGTGGGGACTTGGAAAACTGGGAATTAATAGTTGAATTGGTGGACTTGTGAACTAATCCAGGCATTCTGAAGAGCAATTTGGAACTATGTCCAAAAGGCAATAAAACTGCATACCTTTTGGTCCAGCAGTGTCTCTACTGGATCTGTGTCCCAAAGAGATCATAAAAGAGGGAAAAGGACCCACATATGAAAAAAATGTTTGTAGCAACCCTTTTTGTAGTGGCAAGAAACTGGAAACTGAGTGGATCGCCATTAATTGGGAATGGCTGAATAAACTATGGTAAAAGAATGTAATAGAGTATTATTGTTCTATAAGAAATGATGAATAAGATGATTTCAGAAAAGCCTGGAGAGATATGACCTGATGCTGAGTGAGGAGAGCAGAACCAAGAGAACACTATACACAGTAACAACATCATTATGTGATGATCAACTATGATGAACATGGTGCTTTTCAACAATATGGTGATTCAAGGAAATTCCAATAGACATGGGATAGAAAATGCTACCTGCATCCGGAGAGAGAACTACAGAGATTTAATGTGGATTGAAGCATAGTACCTTCACTTCTTTTTGGTTTTTTTCCCTTTCTCATTTTTCCCCTTTTGAGCTGATTTTTCCTGCATAATATGACAAATATGGAAATATGTTTAAAATAACTGCACATATTTTGCCTATATCATATGCTTGGTGTCTTGGGGAAAGGGAAGATAAAGGAGAGAGGGAGAGAAACTTGGAACACAAAGTTGTACAAAAGTCGATTTAAATATATTTAGAAAAATAAAATACTATTGAAAAAAGGGAGTCTCTCCATGAACAAAGCATCACAGGAGGGACTCACAAGAATTACCTAACTCATGCTAAATTTCCCAATTAATCATTTAAGGGATAAATACCTTATACAATAACAACCTTATACAACAACAATACCAGGTTGTGCTCAGTCAGGATAGTTATCCTAAAAGAAAAATGTACTAACCAGGAATGGTAACACTTTTAAGCAGCCAATGACAATGCAGACAAGACAAAACTCTTATAGCCTACAGTCTTCAAAAGGTAGAATCTATGCTGAATTTAAAGGAGCTTGTGCTTGTGTTAACATACTTATTACTCCATTTTTCAGACTCTATTTAATGGAGGGTGTTTATAAGATTACTTAAAGTTCCTCAACCACATTCACTCAGGAAAGATGAGTTTTGGTGCTAAAAAGGTTTAGTGGTTATGAAATAGAATGAAGCTCTAAAAAAAAATGGCAAAGTACTTTATGCTTCTATGATAACATTTTTAAAAATTGCATCATATATGGAATTTAACAAGAAGGGTTGAGAGATAGTAATTAAGTTGTGATCACTAAGGAACAAAGCAAACCCCGAGACTTCAAGAATGGTTGATGAGGGGAAGAAGAATGTTGTAAAGGGGAGAGAAAAAAAGTAATTTTACTTCCAGGTCATCAATCTCTAAATTTTCCATTCCTGATTGCTGCATTCAAGTACTTACAGGCCTTACCACCTTATTTAGAGATCAAGAAAGAGGCACACGGCAATGGTACTAATTAGCAAATTAAAACTATATTCGTATAAGCCAAATGAATTAGTTCCATCTATGTAAGAATAAATGCTTCAAGGACAAGAAAAAAGTCAAGCAAAAATATAAAAATGGTTTAGGATTCTGACAACTCACCTTCCTTGACAGCCCTTGAAAAAGAAAAAGATATACCAAAACCAGTCTATATTGAAGGAGCCATCAAAAGGCATAAAAGGGAGTAAGCATTTATATGCCACCTAATATGTGCTAGGTACACTTTTTTGCCAGTATTATTTTCCTTTAATACTAACAACCCATGGAGGTAGGTATTGCTATGATCCCCATTTTACAGATGCAGGAAACCAAAGTATATAAAGTGAGTGATTTGTCTGTCACAGAGCTAGTGTCTTGACTTGAACTCAGGTTTTCCTGACTCCAGGTTCAGCGTTCTATTCAATTGTTACTGTTTATCCCTCAAATTTCAAAGTACCAACAAAATCACAGATGATATCTTGACTTGAGTAAAGTGAATCAAAATGAGACAGTTGCACAGTTGTTAACCTTAGTCATCAAAGTCCAATGGCAAGCAAGAAGTCAAGATGACAGCTGATGGCTAGGGATGAAATGGATGACAATGCATCTTCAATGTCTGATCAAGCTCTAAGCACTTCACCTACACTATGTCACCAGTTGCCTCTAGGTCAACTTATACCATCTCACTGCTTCAAGGCCTTATTTTCTCATCTACAAAATCAGGGGGTTGGGTTAGAGGTTTCCCTCTACCCTAAAGACATGATCTTAAGAAAACTAGATAGTGTGGAACTAAAATTGCATGTATCTTTTTTCTGCTAAAATCATAATTCCAAAATTGTCCTATGTGGCACTTGCTGAGAAAAGTTTTTCCTTTCTCATTTTCCCCCTTTGCTCGGTGCAGGAATGCAGGAGGCATGAGAGCCAGCAGAAGGATGGTCAAAGATGGAATGTCTATTTCCAATGGCATGGCAAGTCTCAGACCTTAAATATCTCAGTATGATTACATCATTACAGCACACTTGAGGACTATTACATCACCATGCTAAGTACTACAGAACCATCATCTCATTAATCATATTGAGTTAACACCTTGTTGTAAGTATCCTTGTTTCAAGTATACATCTCCAGAATTCCGGCCTCTACAATTTCCCAATTTAAGATCATATTCCATGTAGGAATAGGCTGATATCCATTTCTCTCAGAATTCTGGGTAGGGTATTTCTCTCTCATATTAAAAGAAAATTATTAAAATTGGTGAAAGCCTCACTTTCCTCCCCGTCCTATTTCCTTGTCCAATCTCTCAAAGACAGGGATGTTGGAAGATAGGATTAATATTCTCATTATAGGATTGCTACATCAGCTAACTAGCTCAGGCTAGGGTAGGGGATACTGATTCTTAGTCTAGACTGCCAAAGATTGGGAGTGGTCTTGGTATAGATGTTGCTCTCAGCCTCTCAGGGGAATGATCTGACTTCTCTTTGTAAAGTCCACCTCTTGTTGATTGTCAACTAATCAGAGTTGATTGCCATCTTTAGGAACACTCCTCTTGACCAAGGCTATATAATAAGCCCTGAGGGCCACTGCATGATTGTCTTTAGCATTCAAGAGTGTCATATACCTCCTTCTGTTAAAATGCTGATGTTATTAATAAAATGACTAATTATCCAGAAATTATGTTTCTTGAACTTTTTAAATGCCACACCTTTGACTTACCTTCCTACCACAGGACAAAGCAGCTGCTAAGGGAGGGAAAGGAATCAGGGACTATGGTAGATAAAAAGGAGATAAGTAAATATGAAATATGCTACCTATAGTATCCGGTAAAACATGTTTTCTTAGCGACACAATGTGAATTAACAGATTGGGTTCAAGTTCATCCCTACAAATATCCATTTAACCCATTTTATTTAGGGAGGTGGGGCAGTGGTGGAACAGTCAGCCTCAGATTAGTTATAGGAATTTCAGAGTGATCAAACTTTCCTCCAAGAAGAGCATATAGTAAGCACCTAGTATAAGACAGGCGGGTGCAAAAGAGCTGAAGATACAAAGCAAAATCATGCCCTGCCTTCAAAGAAATCACATTAAACAGATCTACAACTTTGTAATTTTATAGAATTGCCTAAAGCAGAGATGTCAAATACAGTGAGGGGGAGGGTGTTCACACATGGCCCACAACATTCCCTAATTTAGTCAGAATCAGATCAAAATGTCATTGGGAAATATTTAACAAAATAAATTAAAATGTAATAAAATAGATAATATGAATATGTGGTTTTCAAAGTCAACATGTATGGTTTGTTGGTTAGTTGTCTATCTGAATCTTGATGACTCCATCCGGGTTTTCTTGGTAGACTGGTTTCTCATTTCTCTAGCTTATTTGACAGTTGAGGAAACCTAGGGCAACATGGTTAAGTTACTTGTACTTGGTCACACAGCTAGTTATTATCTGATGGATGTAAATTGAAAGATGAATCTTAGCGCCATGTCTGGCATTATGCGCACTATGTCAGCACCCAGCTGTTCTTATAGTGATTTAGTGGTCCCCAATTCTATTTGTGTTTGGCACTGAAAGGTCATTTGACATTCTGCACCTAGGAGGCTATACCTAAACCCAGAGCTTCCCCACTGCAAAGCCAATTTGAGCTGCCTCTCAATTAACTCTGAATTGAAATATCATCAATCTGTTTTCCTGTCATTTCAGTATTTTAGATATTTCCCAGACCTTTATTATAAGGATCTGATCTGTTGCTCAAATTGTTTGCTCAACAGAATTCTATATTTAAGGTCAAATACTACTATAGTTCAATTACCTCAGTTGATTTTTATGGCCTGGGTTAGGTCCTTAAGCATCATTTATTATCTTGTTTCCATATGAAAGTGCTTTAAACCTTTATACATTCCAAACAATTGACTTGACAAACTGCTGAAACTGATAGGGACTGTACCTGTGATTTATTTCTTTCTTATAGGGAACTCCCATATGAGAAACTCTCTTTATCAACCCAAGAAGGTACCCTCTCTGAAATTCAGTCTTAGGCATTAACCTAGAACATTGGAAGGTTAAGTGATTTCCCTATTCTCATACTCAGTATGTGCCACAAGTCAAACTTGACCCCCAACCTATCTCCCTATCTATTATACTACACTGCCATTCATGCCTTTGGGAAGATAACTAGACTATCAGTAATTTTTTTTTAATCTGAAAAATCCCTGTAGCAATTATAATTTTTAAAATATATTTATTCCCAAAGAATAGTTTCAAGGGTATTTATAAAGAAGAATGGTATATATTTTGTCAGGGGAGCTGTCTGGGTTCCATAGCAATCCTCCCAAAAAGAGGACCCTTAAGAAAGAAAAGAATTTACAAATGACACTGAGCTTCTTTTCCCTTCCCCATCTTGGAAGAAAGGAAATAGCTATTGTTATTCCATTTATTAAAGCAAAAGTAAAAAAAAAAATTAAATTAAAAATAAATAAATAAAACTGCAGAAAGCTTAAATGACCTTTCCCAGGGTCACAGCCCAAGAGCTGGGAAATCATAGCCTGAGCAGCTATGCAGAGCAAATTCTCCAGTGTATCATTTGAATAATCCTCAGAATGCAATAGTCTGAAATAGGGCAACCAGTTTCTATTGTACTGGTCACACATCTAAATTAATTAAAATGCCAAAATTCAGAAGCTATATTCCCTTCTATCGGCAAATGTTATTCAATTTAAATTTCAGCAAACCATCCAAGTACTATACTTTTGGCAAGACACTTAACTGTCAATTGTCGACAAGATCTGGCATGTGCAATAATTCCTCATGAAAAGTTAATCCATCCAAAATGTGTTGTTATTTTAAAATCGCTTCTCTAATCAGTTTTCTTCTGATGAAAAACATAGCAATGGCATATATTTAAAGCAAAGAGATAGACAAGATAGTCCAACTTTTTTCATCTTTAATTTCATAATTAATTCTTTGTGCCGCAAACAAACTTCAATTAGAGCTGCATTAAAATATCTCAGATGCTTATTCCCTCTAAGCATTATCTTATAAATCCTAAAATACATTACAAGATCAAACTACAATTTTATCCACCTAAAAGAAAGGGGGAGTTGTACCAGTTTGATCTATTAAAAGAATTGATTTTCTTTCCTCCCTTCAGAGAAAATATGTAAATTAGAACTTTGATATCACCATCTTACTTTTGTCTGTCAATTGGACTTGAAAAAAAGTCAATTCCTTTTCTTACTAAAAGCAAAAATAATTAAAACAATATATACAAGCATAGAACAATAGCAAATTGTTCCTCCAAGCAGAGAGGCCCACTGCCAACAGGGACTCTAGAAGCAATTGAGAGTAACTATTGGGCACACCTTAAAAAAATAAAAAAATACAGACTAAAGATGTATTCTAGATGACTGTTACAGCCCTGATTAGAAATGTGGTATTTATATATGTGATTGTTCAAGTGTGAATCAGATCTAAAAATTTAGTAAAGCATAAGAAATCATGCTTGGAAAACATCACCAGGAAGCTGTAACAAGCATCTAGTTTCCTGTCATTTCAGTATTCTAGATATTTCCCAGACCTCTCCAAAGGATTTGATCTGTTGCTGGAATTATTTACTCAGCAGAAGTATATATTATTCCTGATATCATCTTAGGATCACCTGCATAATTAAAGATGTTGACAGCGGTTAACAGGTAATAGTGGTACAGAACACTTCTAGGACCTGAGGCAGAGTGAAGTAAGCAGCAGGGTGGAGATGAGACACGCATAACAATGCATAACAACAACAACAATATAAATCTAAAGGAAAGATCATTAACAGAATCATGTGTAATTATGATGCCCATGCTTGCTTAGCTCAGAGAAAAAGCTTTGAAGTGGTGGAGGGCAAGGGATCCTCAGAGCAGATGTGATGGTTTTTCCATCATGTTTCTTTCCCTCCTTTTGAATTTTTATTACAAGAGAGAGGATAAGGAAAGGAAAGGTATATATCTATATCTATATAGATATAGATATACCAATACATATAAATAGGTAATAGGTAGATAAATATATATATATAATTTATGTTAATATATATTATATTATCAATATTAATATATTACATATTTTATATAAATATATGCTTACTTTATATATTATATAAATATCTCTCTCTAGATAATATATATATATATATATATATTTGTGTGTGTGTGTGTGTGTGTGTGTGTGTGTGTGTGTGTGTGTGTATAGAGGGGAGTAAGGGAGGGAGGGAAAGAAGGGCAGGCAGGTAGATAGGTAGATAAATAGGTGGATGGATGGACAAAGGGAAAGAGTGAGAGATGGAGGAAAGAAAACCTCAGAAAAGGAATAAGCATTTATATGGCACCTACTATGTGCCAAAGGAAAACACTTTATCTCGCACCCTCCCACCCCTACCCTCACCTGTCAACATTCTCCTTTTCCTAACTTTCCTTCTGGTGACAAGAATACCATTATTCCAAAGTCACCCAGGTTTGCAAAGTTTGGTATCACTCTTAACTCCTTAGTCACCCTCACCTCTCATTTATCCAATTTTTTTTTTATTTTGTCATTTCTATCTTCACAGCATCCTTCATATCAGTCTCCTTCTCACCACCCACATAACCAGTCCATATGAAGAAGGAATTCATCACCTTTCATCAATCCTACCATTTCAGTCATCCTGTACTTTATTTCCCTCCATATTCTGTATGATCCACGGATGCCCACCTCCTTGCTGTTTTTCCACACATGATACCCCATTTCTGTCTTCCATCCATGTTGTCTCCCATGCCTAGACTTTCTCTTCTTTTTCCTACTCCTCATCTCACTGCCTAACTTCCCTGACTTCCTTTGAGATTCTGCCCAAATCTCCACTCTCAGGGATTATCTTCTATCCAGAATATAGCTTGTATCCATTATTATTTACAGGTGATCTCTCACCTTTTGAAGGTTAGTTTTTTGAAGAAAGGAACATTTTTTTTTTTGGCTTCTGAACTTAATAAATAAATTGACTGAATAGAAAGCAAAGTGGGCTAACCATGTAGTGAATCAAGGGATTTTGATGGACTTCACACTCCAATACTATTCCCTAAACACATAACAAAAATGTCTTACCTAAATACCAGGGAAGAATCCAGTATTTATTAAGCAACCACTTGTGTCCGAGCATTGTACTAAGCCTCTATGGAGCTTAAGTTAAGAACCCTTGCATCTGAGTACAGGCTATTCAAGGAGACCAGGGATACACTAAAACACACAATAATATCACATCCTCTATAATTTAGCCTCTTTTCTAAATTACTTTAATCAACACTGGCCTTATATGCCATTGTTGCAGAACAATTTAACTCTACTCCCTTTGTTAAAGGTCACCAACAAAGAAAAGGCACTTAGACAATGGAAACAGTTTCTAAGAGATTTCAGAGAGACAAAATATAAAATGTACTGATACTTCTATCTTTAAAATAGCTTTACTTGGTAAAAGTTTAAGCTCTTTGGTCAAAAGCTATACGTTTACATTCATGACAAGTGCTCATGTTTAAGGAAAATCAGGCCACTTGAACAAATCATAGCAGCTAATAGAAATAACCAGAACTTTGACCTAAAAAGCAAAACAAATCTTCTTGGGAACAGTTAAGAGGAATGAGTCATCATTTTGCAACAGCTTAGTGGACTGGAGAAATTTTTAGGGAAAGGATTAACCTGGAGTTGAGACTAAAATGGTTTTAAAGAATGAAAACCAGTCACTGAAGAGCTTGGAAAATTGAAGGAAAACAAAACTGACCCTTTACCCCAAGGTAATAAAAGGATTGAATTCCCAAGCACAGGTAAAGAATAACATTTATCTTTATTCTCTAAGGTGTATGTGCACGTGTGTACTATATTAAATTTATATATCTAATCTTATTTATAATATGTATGAACATAGATCCAATTTTACATATTTTATATTATATATAAACATATAATATTAATATATTTATTTCATATTATATATATACTTAGAATTCAACATATAAAACAAAATTTTTATAGACTATATAACATACACTTGAAAAAAATTTCAATTTCATGGTGTATTCAGTGGGAAGGGAGGGGAGATAAAATGAGATGGGAAAGAGAGGAAGAAAGGAAAGAAGAAAGAAATGGCTAAAGGAAAAGTGATAGAGTAGGATCGAGTAGAAAAGAGAAAGGAAAAGAGGAATAGGAAGGAACGAAGACAGTGAGGAGTAGACAAAAATTATCTGCTTGAATTCTTGGTCCATACATCCCTCCAATGCCACTCAGATGCCACTTAGATGCCACTTAACTCTGGAATCAATCTTGCTCCTCATCAGGGACAATGTAAGCAGTTAAGGTCAGTAGCTCACCAGCTCAAGTGGGAATCTATCATTTGCAGTCCATCCTATTGTCATCTAAATATCCCAGTTCCCCAGCAGCATCCCCACAGAGCTCCAGCAGTTTACCAAATTTCAAAGGCAATATTTTCTGGTCCTAATCCCAACTTCTTTAAATGGATCTCTGAAAGCAATCCAGCCAGCCATCTGACCCTCCACCTACTGCCCCTGCTCCAGCCTACAGACATATCCTAGGGTTATGGAGTTAGACTAATCATTGAAAGTTAACCAAACCTATTTATTCCTCCTTGGAATGATTTTGCAGCTTTAGGATGTGGCTTTTAGTTTAAACTTCTACAGACCCATCTCAACCATACTCTCAAATTTATGTCCCTATATAAGAATGCCTGCATAATAGCACTTGAGTTCCAAATTCTCTCTCTTCCTTTCTTTCTTCCTCTTTCCCTGAAACAGAAAGCAACATTTAAAAAAAAAAGGAATATTAAAAATTGTTTTTACATGTAATTAAGGTGGTGATGGTGGTAGTCTAGTATGTATGGGACAGCCACAAGCTTCTACCAGAAGAGAAAGTATTCCTGTTCCTCAGACTTTTGCAACAATTGCCCAAGAAAAGCATTCTTGAAAGTCAGATGAAATCAAATGAAGGCTTGGATTGAATTGAATATTATTTTTGCTTTATTTTTTATCTTTTCTTCTTTTTATAAACAGTTGTTAGCAAGTTGCCTCCACCATTGGATTGTAAACTCCTTGAGGACAGGAGCTGTTTTTGTCTCTCTTGGTATTCCTACTATTTACCAGAATCAAATTTACCAGCAAGTAGTAAGCACTTAATAAATGCTTGTTGACATGACTTTTAAGTTTCAGTCAGAGAAAGAAGCTTTTGGAGATATTGGGAAGAATTCACTCATTAGTACTTATCAAAAATGGTGTTGGAATAAATAAAAGTTGTAACCAAAATAAGCTGTGCAAGGTAATATTCACCTTCTGGTGAGGAAATTATCCTTTCCCATGCAGATGTCATTTTGACATAAGAACCTTAGAGAATTCCTAGAGGACTAAAAAATTAAATTACTTTTCCAGTGTCACATAGTCAATATATGACAAAGACAGGATTCCAGGTCTCCCAGTTCTTCCTCATTCAGAGGTCAGCTTTCTATCTACTCTAACACACTGCCTATTCCCTTGTTGTTGTCAAATTAGTCCTCCACAATCAGCTCTGACTGAAGTTTCCCCCATATTCAGCATTGTTTGACACATTTCAGGAGCCCCTCCTTGCCTTTTCTTAAATCAACGGAAAACTGACAGTGATTCACCAGTAACCCTCATTTCTAGTAAGGCTTTCTAATGTCCCTGATTCAACATTGGTAACCCTTGGGATTCCTCTGTGCTCAGCTCCAGTTAACCCTAAGGCTCCAAGATTGTTCTTTGGTTTTGGACATGCAAAAAAGACAAAGGACAGCTTCATAGAGAAGGTGAAACTTGAAGGGAACCTTAAGCTGGGACTTAAGGGATAAATGGAAATGGTCAAAGTGATGGTTGATAGTCTGCTAATTATCTAGTTCTGGCACAGGCATGCATCACCCCATCCCTAACAATACTCCTTTTGGATATTTTTTTTAATTTTTATTTAATAATTACTTTATATTGACAGAATCCATGCCAGGGTAATTTTTTTTTACAACATTATCCCTTGCACTCGTTTCTGTTCCGATTTTTCCCCTCCCTCCCTCCACCCCCTCCCCTAGATGGCAAGCAGTCCTATATATGTTGGATATGTTGAAGTATATCCTAGATACAATATATGTTTGCAAAACCGAACAGTTCTCTTGTTGCATAGGGAGAATTGGATTCAGAAGGTAAAAATAACCCGGGAAGAAAAACAAAAATGCAGATAGTTCACATTCATTTCCCAGTGTTCTTTCTTTGGGTGTAGCTGCTTCTGTCCATCATTTATCAATTGAAACTCAGTTAGGTCTCTTTGTCAAAGAAATCCACTTCCATCAAAATATGTCCTCATACAATATCATTGTCGAAGTGTATAATGATCTCCTGGTTCTGCTCATTTCACTTAGCATCAGTTCATGTAAGTCTCGCCAGTCCTCTCTGTATTCATCCTGCTGGTCATTTCTTACAGAACAATAATATTCCATAACATTCATAGACCACAATTTACTCAGCCATTCTCCAATTGATGGATCCATTCATTTTCCAGTTTCTAGCCACTATAAACAGGGCTGCCACAAACATTTTGGCACATACAGGTCTCTTTCCCTTCTTTAGTATTTCTTTGGGATATAAGCCCAATAGAAACACTGCTGGATCAAAGGGTATGCACAATTTGATAACTTTTTGGGCATAATTCCAGATTGCTCTCCAGAATGGTTGGATTCGTTCACAACTCCACCAACAATGCATTAGTGTCCCAGTTTTCCCGCATCCCCTCCAACATTCATCATTATTTTTTCCTGTCATCTTAGCCAGTCTGACAGGTGTGTAGTGGTATCTCAGAGTTGTCTTAATTCCCATTTCTCTGATCAATAATGATTTGGAACACTCTTTCATATGAGTGGTAATAGTTTCAATTTCATCCTCTGAAAATTGTCTGTTCATATCCTTTGACCATTTATCAATTGGAGAATGGCTTTCCTTTTGGATATTAAGAAACAAGGGATGGGGACAAGCAGGGTACATTTGTGGAATAGTAAAGAGTGTTTTTAGACTAGAGAAAAGGATGAAGTCTTGGGGGAGAAGGGAAAATTAAACTAAATACATATGGAGCCAAGGGTCTTGACAGCATCATAGAAAAGGTTAAGATTTTGTATCATCTCAAATAGGAAACAATCCAAGATTTTTGAACTGGGAAATATCAGAGTAATGTTAAATGAATTCCATTTTGACAGCTGGAAGGGCCACCTGGGAATCTCCTGAAATTATTTAGGCATGAAATGATGAGAGGTTCTGATGAGGGTGGTACATAGTATTTTTTAAACGATAAAGCAAAACAGAGAAGTATGATATGATCATAAAAGATTCAAAATAATTTCTTAAAAATACACCTTAAATTTATATATACTTTAGTCCAAGATATATGATTTCATTGTGTTCTTCTGCCCTCACCAGCACAGGTAGGAATTCTCTTAATGCCACAGGTAAGACTATCCTGTCCTCATTAGTATCTATGAACAATAACAACAACAAAAATCCTCTCTGGTGACCAAATTCTTGCCATAGGCCATTAGAGGGTTTATGAAGTCCCTTAGGTACACCCTACAGCATAACGACAGATGTAAATTATACAAAAATACACTTAGGTTTGAGAAGAAATGATGCCCATGGAAGGGAATAACATTTGTAGCTGAAGCTGTAAGATTTACATAAAGTTTTTCTTTTCTTTCCAAATGAGCCTTAGATCTTGGAAGATCTTTTCTTCCTTCTTTCCTTCCTTCCCTCCCTTCCCCTCGCTCCTCCTTCTTTCCCTCCCCTCTCCCTTCCTAAACTGTTTTTTTTTTTTTTTATTGCAGTCATTTCCAGATATGCTTCTATGTGGAGCAATGGCTAGAGTTCCAGGCTAGGAGTCAGGAACATGTGTGTTCAAATCGATCCTCAGACACTTACTTATCTGAATGATTTTGGCCAAATTATTTGACCTTTGCTTTCTCAGCTCTAAAATGGGTTTGATAATAATAGCACCTTTCCTCCAGGATTGTTGTGAGGAACAAATGAGATAATAATAGTAAAGTGCCAGCCACATAGTAGGTGATATTAAAATGCTAGCAATTATTATTAGTGGACAACTAGGTAGTGTCCATCCTAGAGTCAGAAAGATCAGAGTTCAAATTTGACCTCAGACACTAACTAGCTATGTGATCCTGCGCAAGTCACTTAACCCTTCTTGCTTCAGTTTCCTCATCTGTAAAATGAACTAGAGAAGGAAATGGAAAATCTTTCCAGTATTTCTGCCAAGAAAACCACAAATGAGGTCACAGAGAGTCAACTAAAACTATTCCACTATGACAACAATAACAAAAATTATTATTACTGACTAATTCTGGCTCTGTGTCTGTGTCTCTCTGTCTCCACACATACACTCCTTACAGAGTAACATGGAAATATCTCTTAGGTTCATATGCTTAAAAGATAGGGAAAATATCTTGTTTCACTTGTCATAGTATAATAAATTTTTAATATGATTTTTATTTTGACAGCTGTAGGTTATCAGTTATATCACTGTGTGAGAATAGGCTGAAGGTAGTAACATGGACAGAAAAACTAAAAACTGCAAATTAAGTATTAATTAATCATTACCCAAACTGAAAAGGATCATCAGAGAGAAGCCTTCACTGTCTAGTTTATAGTGCTAGACATTCTGTAGAGTCTAAACTAGGTCTGCTCTCATTGCCTGACTAACTAAAACAATGAAACAAAGTCATTTTTTCTTCTCCATGTCAGGACTTCCTGCAAAAAATGATTTAAAAGTAGGGAGATTAAAGCAAGGCTGCTAGTGATAAATATTTCCATTCCTGATTCTGATATTTCCTACCTTCGATCAAATTTCTAAGAGTGCTAAGTTACTACTGGTTCTCGCAATCAGCCTCAGCAGGGAAGGGTGTGGCCAAGCATACAGGTAATTTTGAAATCCCAAAGTATCTGTTGGACTGAAATACTGCCTCCTTAAAAAGAGTTTGGATTTGATTACAAATAGGAACTGCTATTTCCTTCCCTCAGAAACCACAGGAAAAAAAAGAGGTTTTCCCTAAGGGTCTTATTTTGGACTAGTTTGAGGGTGACTTGAATAATGAAGAACATTCTTAGTGAAGTGATTTTCTTTTTTTTCACTCTGCAATGAAAGACTCTTCATTCACTGCCATGGCTAATTAAGGCAAAGAATGAGAAACAGGGGTTACTGGCAAGAAGCTATAAATAATTAAAGACTTCGATAACCATTCTTGAAGGAAAGCAACCCACCGAGAACTTCTTGGATTATTGTGCTGCCACAGTTAAGGCAGCACCAACACTTTCTAACCAAAGTTCAATCAACACAATGAAAAAACTAATTTTAAAATAAGATACATCATTTGGAAAGCGTCCAATCAAATGCAACAGCCTATGATCACAATGTAATTCACAAGGCAAGCTGTCATCGATTACACATGCAGTGTGACTCTAAAGTAATGGAATAGACTTCCATATGCCATTTCATGAACATCTGTCTTGTTATATTATGGTCACACTGTATATTTGTCCTTCATTCAGCATGACTTGGAACACTTTAGAGTCACTACACTGTTTAAAAAAAAATGAGAAAGAGGAGGGGTAAAAGGAGAAGAAAGAAAAAAGGAAGAGAAGGAAGAGGAGGGAAAAGAGGAGGAGGAGAAAAAAAGGGAAAGAGAAAGAGGAGAGAAAGGAGGAGAAAGATGAGGAAAAAGAAGAAAAAGAAGGAAAGAAGGAAGAAGAGGTTAAGAATGAAGAAAAGGAGGGAAAAGAGAAGGAAGAAGAATTGAAGACTAGTAACCTTGCTCCAAAACTCTTCTACAAAGACTAAAAAATGTGCCAAAATGCACTTGATTATATCTTGATCAAGAAATGGAAGATAAAATCACAGTGAGGCATTTTTCTAACTCAGGTCAGCAGAGGGAGACAGAAAAATCTTTATACTTTATGGATCTGGGTCCATCCTAAAGTATTCTTGGGGCATTCCAGGTTAAAACTGAAAGATGTTCTATGCTGTGCATCAAAGCAAGAAACAATCCCAGATTCCTTGCAAAGGAGAACTATCTTGTAGGGGTATGGGAACAGATGCCAATTGGAAGCACTGTCTTTCATCTTTCAGTTTTAAGACAGAGAAGACCGAGGATGCATCAGTGCATATATGCAACTGTGGATAGCATTCCAGAGTGAGTAATGGTCCAGGGCTTGTGGCTGTAGATTGTCCAAGAAGCAAATTCAGAGGCCAGCAGCAGTTGAATGGCTCTGACCTCTGGAAGAACTGGGGGCTCTCAAATCCACACCCAAATCAATCTAAGGCCCTCAGGGAAATAACTAAGGGGAAACCTGAAGTTTACTCTGAACAAGTAGAGTTGTTGAAGTTGAGTAGCAATCTACCTAAGTATATTTCTCAAGTCATGAAATGAGAATTAATATATTCTGGATGAACTTTCAAAGCTAACATGAGAAAGGCTTCCAGTGATACTTTGCCCTGGACTGCATTACTTTGAAAACACTGGAAGCTTGTGGGTCTTCATCTTGAGCAGACTTTGAAATCTTGGAATAAAGCAACATTCAGCCCAAGAAAGTTACAACAAGACACAAATTACATTAAGACATTTCCTCCAGAAATGAATAAAGCCATCCCTAACAAAGTCTGATCCCTATAAATTAGCTGGAAAGTGAGATAATAATAAACAATAATAATAATCCAACCATAAAGCGGTACTATAATGACAGGGACATTCATGACAAATTCAGAAGAGAATGATTCCAAGATAGCTACAAAACAAAGCCTCAAAAAGCAGCAGAACTTGAGCAAAAATTCAAGTAGAATTCCTACAAAAGATGAAGAAAGGTTTTACAAAAAAGAATTGAAAATGCTTTTATAAATTTAAATGAGAGCAGAAAAGAAAAAAATATTAGAAATGAAATGAGAGCTATGGAAGAATGAAGAAAAGGAGGGAAAAGAGAAGGAAGAAGAATTGAAGACTAGTAACCTTGCTCCAAAACTCTTCTACAAAGACTAAAAAATGTGCCAAAATGCACTTGATTATATCTTGATCAAGAAATGGAAGATAAAATCACAGTGAGGCATTTTTCTAACTCAGGTCAACAGAGGGAGACAGAAAAATCTTTATACTTTATGGATCTGGGTCCATCCTAAAGTATTCTTGGGGCATTCCAGGTTAAAACTGAAAGATGTTCTATGCTGTGCATCAAAGCAAGAAACAATCCCAGATTCCTTGCAAAGGAGAACTATCTTGTAGGGGTATGGGAACAGATGCCAATTGGAAGCACTGTCTTTCATCTTTCAGTTTTAAGACACAGATCCAGAGAAGACCGAGGATGCATCAGTGCATATATGCAACTGTGGATAGCATTCCAGAGTGAGTAATGGTCCAGGGCTTGTGGCTGTAGATTGTCCAAGAAGCAAATTCAGAGGCCAGCAGCAGTTGAATGGCTCTGACCTCTGGAAGAACTGGGGGCTCTCAAATCCACACCCAAATCAATCTAAGGCCCTCAGGGAAATAACTAAGGGGAAACCTGAAGTTTACTCTGAACAAGTAGAGTTGTTGAAGTTGAGTAGCAATCTACCTAAGTATATTTCTCAAGTCATGAAATGAGAATTAATATATTCTGGATGAGTAACTTTCAAAGCTAACATGAGAAAGGCTTCCAGTGATACTTTGCCCTGGACTGCATTATTTTGAAAACACTGGAAGCTTGTGGGTCTTCATCTTGAGCAGACTTTGAAATCTTGGAATAAAGCAACATTCAGCCCAAGAAAGTTACAACAAGACACAAATTACATTAAGACATTTCCTCCAGAAATGAATAAAGCCATCCCTAACAAAGTCTGATCCCTATAAATTAGCTGGAAAGTGAGATAATAATAAACAATAATAATAATCCAACCATAAAGCGGTACTATAATGACAGGGACATTCATGACAAATTCAGAAGAGAATGATTCCAAGATAGCTACAAAACAAAGCCTCAAAAAGCAGCAGAACTTGAGCAAAAATTCAAGTAGAATTCCTACAAAAGATGAAGAAAGGTTTTACAAAAAAGAATTGAAAATGCTTTTATAAATTTAAATGAGAGCAGAAAAGAAAAAAATATTAGAAATGAAATGAGAGCTATGGAAGAAAGAATCAAAAAGGGAAATAACAGCATGGCACAAGAGGTATAAAACTTCACTAAAGCAACTGCCTATGTAAAAACTACAATGGCCCAAACAGAATATAACAACTCCATATGACAGCAAGAAATAATAAAAACAAATTTAAAAGAATGAAAAAAAGGGAAGAAAATGGAATGTATCAACATATTAAGAATCATTAAATTCTCAGAGATAGTCGTGAGTACCTCCCTTGGAAAAAAGAGTCTAGACATTACATTTCAATAAATCTTAAAAGAAAATAGACATGATTTTAGAATCAGAGAGGAATCTCAATTGATAAATGGTCAAAGGATATAAATAGGAAGTTTTCAGATAAAGAAATCATATGAAAAAATGCTCTAAACTATTGATTGGGGAAATAAAAATTAAAACAACTCTAAGGTATTACCTTATACCTATCAGATTGGCTAACATGATAGAAAAGGAAAATGATAAATGTTGGAGGGGATGTGAGAAAATAGGAACACTAATAAATATTCTGTTGGTAGGGCTTTGAAGATAAGGATATATTTTTCTTGGCAAGAAGATCCTCTCATTGTCATGACTAATTGTGGCCCAAAAAAATGAGAAAAAACTAAACAATGGGCAAAGAAGCTGTGAAAAAGGAAAGCAACAGTTTATCAGTTACCATATAGAAGCCAAATAAGAAAATATTCCTTCCTCTAAAAGTTTATATTCTACAACTAAAAGTAGCGCAGATGAGAAGAGTGTAACTTTAAAAAAGTATTCCACATGGAGTGTATTTTTTCTTCTTTCAAGCAGTTAAAACCATTACCCACCTTCTCAGGAGCAGGTAAATTTCTGTACAAAGCAATATGGGAGAAGCCAAGGCTTTCAAAGCACTACTGACTCATATTTCAAATTCCACACTTAACTGGTTATACTAATCAGAATTATGTGATATGCAAGTGAATAATGCTACTATGGAAACCTACATCTGTGGGGTTTATATTTATTACCTTAGTGTTGTGTTAAATATAGCCTTTTGTGCACCATATTATGTATAGAGAACCTTTTCTATAGCCTCCTTACATTTCCATCAGCTTCTCAGTTACTACATTACTTCTAAAATTTAATCATTAAGATAAACATTCCTTTGCATCTTTGTTGAAGCCAGAACAACCAGATTTGAAATCTGAGGATCAGGCTCCAAGTTCCAGTTGTCCTGTCACTACCTTTGACCTTGGATAAGTCAGGTTATCTGCTCTTCAGTTTTCTATCTTGTCCGATTAAAGGAGTTAAAGAAGGTGTGGTATCTAAGGGGTGGTGAGCTCTAATATCTCTTCCTAGTCTATGTCTATATCAGAGTTTACATAAATATATACAATTATATAATATAAATATATAGAGTATATATTTCAGAGTATGTATAAATGTGCATATCTGTATGTGGGGTAGAGATCTATACTCAAACTCTACAAAATCAAAAATTTATTGCATAAAAATAAGAACACCACTTTCTTATTGCCTTCCATTGAACTATGAACTTGGAATTTCTAGAGATATCACAAGTGAAGACTTGCCCCTTACTCTCTGAGAAAAAGGATTTCACTCATGGCAATGGGACAACAATAACAAATGATCTATCATATCCTAGAAGTGGATAACTTCTTCCTTCATTGTGTAAAGAAGGTTCTGACCTTGCAGTGATAGAAGCAGCAAGAGCAACTAATTGTTAATGGCTCATGAGTCTCCAAATGGAATGCATGTTTGACCTATTGGTCATTGCTGCCCTGCTAATAGTCAATAATATTTATAAAGCACTCTGGGGAATTACAAAGAAAATCAAACCTTCTGTCCCAGAAAGCATCTCCTCCCTCTCCCTTATCCCCTACTTCTTCCTGTTTTCTGGCTCATTTCCTGCTTCCTACACTCATGCTCAAGCATTCTCCATTTTTTAAATGAAATCTTTATGCAACCTTGACATACCTTCAAGCTACCAACCTGAGATAAGATATTCTTATCTCTGAGTTTTTGTCACAGTGCTTTGTACTAGCTCTCTTCCTACTAATCCGACCATCTTCATTTTCATTTTTGCTGGATCATCATGCATGTCCCACACTCTATGCACACAAGGATATACCCTGGGACTCTGTCTTAGGACAGCTTCTAAGCACAAGTCTCTATGGGATCTCATTAGCTCCCACAAGTTTATCCCTTGGCAAATAATTTATTCAGGGCAACTAGCTGGCACAGCGCATAGAGTAACTTCTTAATATATATCAGTACTTTACAAATATTATTTGCTTTGATCCTCAACAATCACCATAGAAAAAAGTGCTACTGTTAATCCCATTTTACAGTTGAGCAAACTAAGGCAAATAGTGGTCAAATAGTTTGTCCAAGATCAACTAGTCAGTCTAACATGCAGACTAGCCCAGAAACTCTCTTCCTTTGGGATCTGTGTTTCTATTTTCCAGATTCTCTTCTCATCAGTCCAAACTATATTTTTCAGTATTCTTTTCTGAATAATTTTCATCCATCTCTCATTCCCTAAATATGGCTTGTTGACACTGGGACTCTAGCTTTAGCCCTTTTTTTCACTCTATCTTTTGGTGAAGTCCTTGAGGTCCAATGAATCATTTTATCATTGCTATAAAAATCTATATATATTAATTATATTTGGCATATATCTATTGCTTTTTGGCTTCAAAATGTATTATAAAATTATATTTATAAAATGTATGTTTATATAGCATATCATAAATTATTATTTATGAAAATGTCTTATTTATAAAAATAAAAAAAAGATCCACTTGATCTTATATCACAGCAACTCTGGGAGGTAGGTGCAATTATATCCATTTTATAAATGAGGAAGGAGGCAGAAACAGTAAGATGCCCAGGATAACACAACTAATACATGTCTGAAATTATATTTAAAGTCAGATCTTCCTCACTCCAGGTTCAAGGCTCTATCCATTGCCTCCCTCCAATCACTAGGCTTAATCTCTCCTGAATTCTAGTCTCATATCACCAATTGCTTGCTAGACATCTTCATTTGCATGTCCCATCGATATTTCAAAAATCATAACACTTACAATACAATTTCATTTCATCCCCTAAAATTACATCCCTTCCAAATGTCCCCCCCCCATTTCTGCCAGGGCATTGCCCCCTCCTCAAATTCTCTGCATTCAAGTTTGTAAAGTCTTCTTTCCACCTTATCCCTCCCTGCATTCAATTAGCAGCCAAGTCTTGTCGATTCTAGTTGCTTAAGATCTATTCAACCCTCTCTCTGAGCTTAAAAAATTGTCACTCCTCACTTCAACTCTTAGAATATTTATTGAATAGTTTACTCACTGACTCCAGTCTTTTCCTTCTCCAATCCAGAAGCAACATAGCTGTCAAGATAACCTAAAACACTGGGGTACTCTACTCAAAAACTTTCAACAAACCCTTATTAGCTACAGCAGAAAATACAAACTATTAAATCAGGGTTTAAAATCATTCAAAATCAGGCTCCCTTTTAATCTTTATTTCATATTACTTTCCATCATATACTCTCTGTTCTAGCCAAATTCAAATACTACCTATTCCCCAACTTTGGCAATCACATCCCCTTACTGTGTACTTGCACAAGGCATCTCCTGAACCTGGGATGTCTTTACTCCTCATCTGGAACACTCAGAACACTTCCTTTAATAATAAACTAAATTCAAGTGTCCAAAAATTCCTCTAATACAGAACCTCTTAAACTTTTTCCACTCATGACTCTATTTTTCCAGAGAAATTTGTATGTGACTCTGGTATATAGGTATATAAAAAGGTATACAAATCAAACATCTATTTATGATAAATCATAATTTTGTGTCTCAGTTATGAGATTCCAAATGTGGTGATGACCCACAGTTTTAGAAGCTGGGCTCTAATAGATTTTCTTCTTCTGGTTCTTTCTTACCTCCCCCCCCAACCAGTATTGTCCTACTCTTTTCTTTCTCAAATTGTTTTATATTTACATATCATATCCTCATCTCCAAATAAAAGATTCATTCTTTGAGGATGGACATTTGAAGTTTTATCTTTCTATCTCCAACTCACAGTGCAAAGCACACAAATATTTGATAAATCCTTATAAAATTGAATTTTCAAAGTTCTAAAAACATCATTTTGCCAAAACAAACAAAAAAGCTACAAATTCTTAGATTTTCCCATCACAAATTAACAATGCATCTGATCAAATACTAAAAGACATAGTACTGCATTTATGCCATGAGACACATATAATTTTATTAAGATACTTTATCAGAATATGATTTCCCTTACTCTCAACCCAATTTCTTTCAGCCTGTGACTAGAAATTTGTCTGTGTGAAAAGAGAAAAACTACATTATGCTGATCTTATCAACACAAAAGGAACCTACTCTAATACAATTATACTCTGATACTGATGTCTACACATTTCAAGAGAATACATTAGGACCTTCCATACCATTACACACAATCAGATTGAACACAAACTAATGGCCCACAATACAACTGTGAACTACTATCCAAACCAATAACCAAAATGGAACCAACTTCCATTCAGTCACCTTTTATTTCACATTTATTACACTGTCACACATGCAAAAGAGAAGAGGTTTGGGGTTCCCAGTTCTGCCACCAGAATTTTTCACAAACATTTGGGTAACTCATGATCCTCTAGGAGGATCAATTTCCTTTTTGGTAAAATGAGGGATCTGAACTGGAAAGCTCTAATATAATTCTACTTTGTGCCCAGGCATTTTATAGATACAAAGTACAAATCTCTGTCCTCAAGCTTTCATCTAGTAGGGGAGGCCGGTCGCACATGCAACTACTAGAGAACAAATAGAAAGCAATATATAGGAGCAATGAAGTGGTTACTCCTCAAGTCAGGAGGATCTGAGCTCAAATACAGTCTCAGATAATTACCATCTGTGTGCCCCTGGGCAAGTCAATTAACTCCTGGGCAAATCACTTAGCTCCAATAGCTTCCCCCCCAAAAATGAAAAAAAAAAAAAAAAACTAATAGCTGACCTTGCACAGCCCTCCCTCCCTTGCATATCATGGCATCACTTCCCTGATGACATGTTCCTCTTTGAGAACAAAGGACAAACAATAACAAAAACATATAACAATAATAATAACAATGTATCAGTAGCAAGAAATGGGTTTGGAAAGGCAGGAAATAAAGAGTCTTGGAGCATTTGATATTAGAACTAAGGAGTCTGGCCATGATCCAACAGACAAATGGGAGCCATAATAAAGGAATGGAAATAACATTGGCTTTGGAGTCAAGGATTCAAAATGCAATTCTGCTACTTATTAGTTATGCAATCTGGAAATAACCTCTCTGGACCTCAATTTCATCAATTGGAAAATAAGGGGGTTAGATTAAACATCCTTTAAAATACCTCAAGCTTTTAATCTATGAGTTTATGATGAAAATTTTTGAACTCAATAAATCATGTATCTCTGTATAAGATGGACAAGTGAAAATGAGTTTGACATCAGAAACTCAGACATGAGAAAATGAAGGCCTTGGATACAGCAAGTGGCAATGGAAATATTCAAAAAGCATTTATTAAACACTTATTACATGCCAGGCACTGTGATAAACTTTGGGGATAAAAATAAAGATAGACACTGTCTCTGTGCTCAAGAAGTTTATATTCTAAGAAGGAGACAATACATAAATAGGTTCATACAAGATACAAGAAAAGGGATATAGCTTAGGAGACAGAAGGTAGAAAGAGGCAAGATTGTGGAAGAAGAAAGTAGTATGTCTGGATTGATCATAAAAATAACCAGCACTGAACTAGATTTCAAAGACACTTTCAAAAGCTGAGGGAAAAGAGGTACAAATTGTGTGTAGAGAGAGAATTACCTATTCATCATCATCAATAGTTGACACTATCATCATTTGGTCTCTAAAAAAAAAGATGCTTTAATTTGCTGAGAAGAATATATGTCTTCTGGGAGGAGATTTAGGGATTTAACATGAATACTAATGATGAGAGAACACTTTTCTTCATACGCAAAATCCATCTCTACTATTTCAAATCAAATGAAATTCTAACTCAATTTCAGCTGCACATCCTGGGTTGCAATCCCATCAGTGTAGAAAGAAGGGCCTATGTGTCCACCACCAACTAGATCCCAAGTTCTTATGGTTTTTATTTTCTCAAAGGCAAAATATTACCCTTTGTACCAGTCAGATTATAGCAACAAACTCAGAGTTCTTAGGAACAACTGTCATTCTTACTGCTGGAGAAGTTCCCAGATAAAATACGAGATCTCGTACCCTTTCAAGGAAATGTAGCCACTGACTGACAGAATGCCATTCATTCATTACCCACCCACCCCCCTTTGGTAAATGTAAAACATTCTTTTGGCACCAGCAGCTTGCAATAAATCATTCAGCCTCATGCCAAAGCTCAAAACTCTGCATTTATTAATTTTAAATAAGGCGGAATGCCCATTATCAGTCATGGGCAATGACAATATTTTTCTGGCCCCATTATTTGTTTTATGCCCATCACAAAGCAGAGGGGAAGCAACCATACTTCTGACATTTTACAGCTTGCTAATCACAACTGTTTTCCTGAGGAAAAAAATTTATTAAGAAAGCCTCAGAACAGTATGCTAGTCAGGTAGAGAGCGAGAGAATGAGAAGCCCATGGTGAAACAAGCTTAGAATCGAGGCCTTCAATATGTAGCATAGAGGCTGATGTACAAATCAATAGGAGATGATTAAAATGCTGCCATATGAAGCTCTTGCATAGTTAATATACATTTCATTATGAGGGAGGGGAAAAGAATGCCTTGTAGGAAGGGCCGAACGATACATGTCTTCAGTGAAACATAGGCATAATACGTACAAAGGTTTCTAAAATAGGCAAATTCCAAGAAACTGAGCTTACCACACTATCATTTAAGCTAACTTTACAAAGACTGTGCTCCCTCAAATATTATTATTTTGATTTTAAACTTCCCCATAAAAGCCAACCCTATCATAACTAGTGGTTATGATATTATACATCCTTTAACTGAATTTTTTTCCTCCTTTTTCTTCCAGTCCTGGAATTTATAAAAGCATTCATGTCAGGTCATAGTGAATATATCTATTCATACTCTCAAAACTCACAGAAGTGTCACCATACATGTGATTATTTTACCATCCGTTGGATAGTATTCCTACCCCCAATAAACACACAAAACAGCAAGAATAAATATCCTGGGCATTTGGGCTACTGAACTTCATTAAAAATACAGTAGTTAGTAGATACAGATATAGCTAAAGGCAACAATAGGCTAATGGCACCCAAGGGAATCCAGGTCGGCTCACTCTTGATCTAATGGCATTCAATAAACACATTTTCCTCCTCTCTTGGTTAAGGTAATACTCAAGATCAGTCTTCATCATGTTTTGTTTTGTTTTGTTCTTTTAAAGTCTCCTCTACTCTAGTTTTTTTTTTTTTTAATCCTTACACCAAATCATTTATAATCACCCACAGTGAGAAGAATCCTGCTCTTAAAGGTTACATTCTGAATCTATTAGTTTAAGAAGGGCAAATAGTTTTAATTTAATGATGAAAATAGCAATAAATCCCCTGCTTTGACCAAAAAAATGGCAAAAAAAACAAGGGAAAAGGAAGGCAAAGAGAAGAAATCTACCAAGCTAAAAAAAATCTAATGAGTTTACTTTCCTTAGATTAAAGCACAGAATGCTAGCTAACAGAGCAGAGATAGAAAGAGTCTTCAATGGCATCTCAGCCTACCTCTTCCTCATTTTAAAGAAAAGGAAATTGAAGACCCAAGAGGTCAAGTTATTGCCACATTAGTAGTTAAGTGGCAAGGTGAGGTCTTAAGTTCAAGTCCCTTGAACTAAGTACAATGTATTCTTTCCATGAAATGCAATTTCAATAAAAATCTCAAAGTCATTATTATTCTCTTAAAAAAAATACTAGATAAGATCAGTGCTCTTTTCACGATTATAAACAATCTTTTTATTATAATACATTATTCCAATTCCTTCAAAACAATGATATGTTATAGTTTTTAAATGCTTTCATTGGCTCACTTGATGATCAAATCCAGGTTTATCATCCAAATTTTATCTTTGAGGAAAATTTCCATTTTAAATTTGTGGCTCAAACTCAAATTCATTATTAACTTTATGATAAATGTATTATAAAATATTTTATTTTTAAATAAATTTAAAATCCTTAAACAAGCTGTCAAACCTCGAACATGTAAGAATTTATGTTTTCTTCATCTTTCAATTATATCTGGATACCTATCTGCTATTAAAAAAATCAAACAAACAACAAAAATAACAACAAAAAAAACCATTAACCAGAGCTTGGATACTTTTACCATACTAGATTACAAACCCAAGAAATGCACAGAAAATAGAAATTTGTTTTTCAAATATAATCCATTAAAAGAATATAAGTTTTATATTGATTAGAAAGGCAAAATTAAAATTCAGACAAGTTTATTTTTTATCCAGCCAAAAGGGAAAGAGACAAAGAATAAGTGTACTATGGTATGCGGATGACCATAATTCAACAATATTCTAGAAACCCTCAAAGAGTATAACAAAAAATGGTAAAATGCTAAAAGTTGGCATGTGACCCTGTATCACAGTGCCCCCTTCCTCCATGTTACAGATGTGGAAGCATACTTTTTAGTGCAATTGAAAATAGTAAGAAATTTTCTACAGTCTAAAGTTCTTTCCAGATTTTTCCTTTGGGGAAAATGTAAAAAAAAGCTAGGGAAAGGGAAAGTGGATTAAAGGTGGCAATTAGATTGAAAACAAGAGAAACTTCTAGTCTAGTTGAGCTCAATGCCTTCCTCCTCCCCAGAAGGGATGAGTACTAGGATCTTATCTCATTCTAAGGACATTAGAGTATTGATCTAGGGGAGGAAATCTCTTTGATTATGCCTGGGAGAACTCTTGAGGAAGTAAGTCAAAGAAAGATTTGAGTAACTTAAGGAAAAGATTAAGTTATTCTGGTTCTATTAGATGGGGCAAAATGTGAAACCCAAAACTGTACTTTATCCCATTGTGACTTTTTCCATATTCAAAAATTTCTAGTAACATTACTTCAAATGTGTTGTGTGAAGAGAAATCTAAGAGCATGAAGAGACTTTCAGTTTGGCCATTTCTCTTCAAGAAGAATAATATTTTAATTTACAACAATGTTAATAAAAGCTGATTTTGGCAGACATGCCTAAATACAGAGGACAGTATTGATCATTCTTTTCTTTGACGTGGGCAGGAAAATTAAGGCTCACAAAGGGGAAATCATTTGCCATAGTTATATTATTAGTTACTGACATAATCAGGTCCCCAAATTCCCTTTCTGTAAAGATGGAGGGAACACTTATTGTAGGTAATATATAATGCAATTTTTAAAAGAAATTTGATTAATGCCAGATTAAAATTTCCAAGATGCCAAAATAAAGCAGGCTATCCTCAGGGCCTGCAAGTTGCTATCTCTTCTTCCAGGAGTTTTCCAGAGAAATTAGTTTTCTCTAATTTTCCTCACAACTCAGCTCAAACACTGCCTCCTCCATGAAGCCTTCCCTGATCCAGTTGCTGCTGCCTATAAATTATTCCCCCTTCCATTGCTTTGTATGCAAGATGAAATCTTGAGATCAAAGACTGTTTGCTTTTTGTCTTTGTATCTTTAACACTGCAAAATTGTAAACCACACATGTTTAGGCACTTAATAAATGCTTGATTTTGATTGAATAATCTTACATTGGTACTACACGTATATGTGCCTATAGAAAGGTCCTAAGCACTTTATAATTATTATCTCATTTGATAGTAGAACAAAAAGGATCATGAAGGACATTACTGAGAAAATATACAGTGAAAAAGGGGCCCAGTCACATAGCAGGAATTAGGGATAATAGATGGAGAGTTTGAGCACTGTAATAATACCCAGAAAATACTAGAAAAAAATCTGTACCATATAATAGATCCAAGAAGCCTTACAAAAGAATTTGAACAAGGAGGTCGTTGTGGGTTACCTCCTCTATACAGCTCTGCACTGCTAGAGGGAATACCCACATTTAAGAAATCACTAATCTGTACTGATGGGAACCTTGAACTAACCAAAATTTTAGGCATGTGGAGAAAGTCAAAAAAGAGGGGGAAAAAATCCAAGCAGCTTCTCAAACTTTCCTAATTGCCAGCTCTATAGGCATTCATTGCTGGGGAAATTAGCTGTGACTTAGTATTGTCTACAGTTTTTTTAAATGTCCTATTGATCAACCATCAGGAGGCACATCAAGTGATCAGCACAATATTTACTTAATCCCAGTTTCTCCACGGTCTTTTGAGCACACACATAGTTGTTTTTCTAATGTTCTTTAAAGAATGGGAGGTTGTAGAGAAACAAAGAGCTAAAAAAAATACACTGGACACTTCTTAACAGGAAATCATTTTTTAAAAGGCATGTATGACATGAGGAATCAGAGAAACAAAGTTATATGGATTGACATCACAGCAATCAAAATGACAAAAACAGTATGCAGCATGACAATGATGTAAACAAAAAAAGTAAAATAAAACTAAAGGCTATGTAATTATAATGACCATTCTTGGTCACCAAAAATAAATGAGAAGAAGAGGAAGAAGAGGAAGAGGAAAAGAAGAGAAAGGAGGAAAAGAAGAAGAAAGAAAGGAAGAAAAAGATCTCATTTCTAATCACCGGAGAAGAGAAAGTGTATTAGTGTGACATATTAAATACATTGTTAGATGTGGATATGTTACTTGGCTGTATTTTTTTTATTTTTTTATAAAAAGGTCTACAGTGAGAAGGGATCTATTTGGAAATATGTATGATGTAAAATAAAAATCATCAATGAAACAAATATATTCTCATTCTCTCTGTCTCTCTGTCTCTGTCACACACACACACACACACACACACACACACACACACACACGGCTAAAAGGAACCTCAGTGACAATCTAGACCAATTTCTTCATTTCTACAACTATTTATTGACTGTCACACTACCTGGAAAAAAAAATTTGGGCTAAGCACTTTTAAGTAAAAGTGCTTAATTAGGCTCATTCTTTGATCATATACCGTTTCCCCACAAGGTTTCCCCCTCACTTCTTACCTAACCTTAATTACTGACTGGGCATTGCTTTAACTAAACTGAGATCTGTTAAAGACCTTATCTTTAAAAGGCCACTGCATCCAGGACCATTTCCAGTCATTCTAATCTATGTCACTGGACCAGAATGCTTCTAGAGAAGTGAAGCTGGTGACTTTGTAAAGTTCTCCCTCACTTAAATCCAATTCACTTGCATGTCATTGGATCACCTCCCTGATGTCACTGTCCTCTCTGAGAAACAAGGACAAACAGTATTTTCCCACTTAATAGAATAAAGCATATTATACTGGAGCCACAGTCAACATGTTTTATATTCAAAACCACCAGCCCTAAGCCTTGGTTTCCTAATCCATAAAATGAGGCTAATAACTATCTTGCCTATACCTCATAGAATTGTTATAAGACTTAAATGATATAGTAAACAAAGTTCTTTGCATGCTTTAAAGCACTATATAAATATCAGTTGTTATTTAAAATGGAGAAATTAAAGGTTAATATGCAGTACCAAAAAAGTACTCTAGAAGCTCAGAAAAGAGTAAAATCATTTACAGTTGTTAAAGCAGGATTCATAAAAGAGAGAAAATTTGACCTGCACCTTGAAAAATGGTAGAGAGAATGAGATGCATAATAGACTAGACTAGAAGCAGAAAAATCAAATAAAAAGAATGTTTGGAGGCCAAAGGATTCTCCAATTGGCAATAATAATAGCTCACATTTGCATAATACTTTAAGACGTACAATAACTTTGTGAGGTGGGGAGTGCCAGAATTTTTTTAATCTATGAAATAAAACAAGCATTTCCATAACATATCATTCATTTTTTTGAAATCTTCCTTTTTTAATTAAAGCTTTTATTTTCAAAACTTATGCATAGATAATTTTTTCAGCATTGACCTTTGCAAAACTTTGAGTCCCAAAATTTCCCCTCCTTCCTCCTACCCTCTCCCCTAGATAGCAAATAATCCAATATACATAACATATAATTAAAAAAAAGATGATTGCACATGACATTGCAAATCTATCATGTAGAACTTGCTATTCTTTTTAATTATAGAAAGTTATCATGTAACTTTCTTTTTTCCTCCTTATTTTTTTCCCTTTCCCCACCTCCCTAGATGGCTACCATCTTACCACAGTTTTATGAAGTTAGTAGTGCCAGCATTTTTAACCTCATTTTAGAGATGAAAAAATGAAGCTTCAAGGAAATTAAATGACTTGTCCAGAGTCATTAGGATGAGATTTATATCCAGTTGTCTTCTACTATATACTTTCCACTGGGCTATGCCAAGCTTTCAGGGAATTGTCTGTCAAAAGAACTGTCTCTCAGAGGAAAATGGAAGAGTCATAGGATGTCTATTTTTTTTAAAATAAATACTACTTAATGATCTATAGCACTTTTTACTTTGTCAAATTCTCTTTTTACATTTTTCTCATTTTAAACAAAGGGGAGATAAGAACCACAGTTTTACACATATGGAAAATGAAGCATGGGAAATTTTCTTATTCAGTAGCAGAGTTGGAATTGTAGCTTGGAGGTGCCTTTCTTCCAGCTCCATACACTGTCCTCTAAACATTGCGGTTTCAATCACTAAAATGTCATCAAATACCTCACTAACATAATCATAAAATCCTCCAAAATAAAAAAAAAAAAAGGAAGGAAGGAAGGAAGGGAAGGAGGGAGGGAAGCAGGAAAGAAGGAAGGGAGAGAGAGAAAGGAAGAAAGGAAGGAAGGAAGGGAAGGAAAGAAAAGAAGGAAGGGAAGAAAAGAAGGGAAGGAAGGAAAGGAAGGAAGAGAAGGGAAGGAAAGAAGAAAAAGGAGAAAGGAGAAAATTATAGGTCATTTTATTTTAAAATAAATTCACAGCTATAGAAATCAGATCACATATCATGGACCAACATGAGGTGTTGCCATACCCTAGATTTGAACTAAAGCAAACATAAATAAAAAAAGCAGAATCAAGTATACAAAGTTGTTAATCTCTCAAACTAAACACATGTGACCTTTTTACTACAAGAGGAATAAATTAAAAGGGATTTCATCTTCAAAAAATTCCTATTAAGTCAATCTGAAATAGCTTAAACCTGATCATATATTTTCTAAAACCATATAAACAGAAAAACTAAGGAAACAAAATCTTCCCTGACCTGAAATGTATTTCCTACTGTTATTTACCAGCTCAAAGTCCTTAGATACCAGCTCTATGAGGTTGGGAAGAAATCCTTACTATCTAGAAATAGTAATGTCTACATTTTTGAACATTTAAAACTATTATTTTTGAAAAAGCTAAAAATCATTTTAGCCAAGCAGTAAATAAATACATGACTATTAGAAAAAGATGGCCTTGCAGAGAAACCTGGGTTCAACACCCACACACCAGCAGGGAAGGTCTTCATCTACACTGGTAGAGGAAGTTTATCATCCAGAATTCCCTATACTGATGAAATCACAGGAAAAACAGATAGAAAGATATGCACAGAAACAAAGATACAAGCACAGAGATGTAGACAGATAGAGAAGTGCCCACTTAGGACTTAAAGGGGTCTTTTACAAGTAAATGTGTAGTACTTAAGTTTATTAAAAAGAGCAGGAAGGGGAGGGTGGTTCTATCCTTTAAAAAACAAAAAAGTAAACTTTATAAACCCAAACTCAAAAAATATTTATGACAATCCTCAAAGGCTTTTTAGAAGGAAAGCACTTTGTAAACTTCAAAACACCATGTAAATACAAGTTATAATTAGATAAAAATAAAGGTTGTATTTTCTCAAAGACAGGTCTAAATCTAAATTTTTTGGCATATAATTACCAACAAATGCAGCATTCAGCATACTGAACATATGTCCTTACTTCTAATTAAGGATGGTTACATTCGTATAAATAACATTTAACCCAAAGCAAAGGAAACAGATTTTTCAAGAATGGAAAAGGGGAGCATGTGACTTCTCCTGAATTGATTTCTCTGGTTCTAGTAAAACACCTAAAAGTCAAGAAGTAGAGATCCAGCTGGTCACCACCCAAGCCTAAAGTGATTTTCAGTGAACTTAGAAATGTTTATGAAGATTTAGAATGGCTATGAAGAAAAGTCCCTACTATCTCATTGGCCATAATGTTTAGGGCACAGAGCGTAACACTCCTTGGGAGAAATTCTCAGGTGGTTTTATGTCTCAGTATAGAAAGGGAATTGACTATTGTAAAATCTTAAGAGATAAGACTTTAATAAAAACAATAAATATTCATCCCAAGGAGACAGAGGGGACAAGTAGAACTACAGTGAGAAAAAGAAGAAAAATGACCTATATGATCCAAGAGCCCCATGATGTACCCAAATTAATACAGTGCAGCAGAAACACAACCAGATTTTTAGGCAAAAGTCCTAAATTGAAATCCTGGCTCTATTATATAATATGTGAGCAAATCACAACATTTCTGAATTAGAGCTTCCCCATCTGTCTCTTCTAGCTCTCATCTCTGATTCCATGATCCAGGAGCTCTGGGAGCATCCTGGCAATTTTATGGCCCAGAGAAAGCAAATATCTTCCCTAGGAAGCTGGAGTAGAACTCTAGTTACTGGGTCAGACCCACAAAAGCAAAGGCAAAATCAGCAAAGCTAGCACTAAAGCGAAATGTTTTCCCCAACAGGTACAATCTCTGAAATGATTTCATCCCTCTTCTGATTCCTTGAAAGGATAAGGCATTGCTTCATGATCCCTCTGGATCCTGTAGGGGTTACAACCCATCTCTGTAAATGGAAAGTAATGTTAAGAATTATTCTATTTTTGATTTTCGCTTTTCTCCTCTTGCTCTTCTATCTCAATTGAATGTTTGGTCTTAAAGAAAGTTCCTGCCTGGTCTACAAGTAAATTGTGCACAGAAATGGGGGCTTGAATTATACTGATATAATAATAATTGCACAAAACACCTATGAAGTAGGAGGTCTAGAATTACTTGGGCCCTTGTGCACCAAATAAAAATATATCCTGGGGACTTCTCCAGGCACATGACATTCCTAAACTAAAAGATGGATAGAAAAACCTCAAAAAAGATAGTTACCAATACAAATAAACAGAAAGACAAAGAGGGGATGCCAAAAACTCCTCAAAATAAAATATAGGAGGATCCTACTTTCCCATTTATGCTCAGGAACTGGTTTAAATGGAGATTTCAGAGTCTGTAGAAATATTATTTGGCCATCCCCAATAATTCAAACTTTATATACTTGTGCTCTTAGTTAAAAAAAAAAAAGTCATTGTAATGATGTCTTCCAGCAACTGAAAGATAAATAGGAAAAGCAGGTTTACAATGTCATTTATAAGTAAGAAACATATTAATATTGGGGGAGAAGCAAGAGGAGAAGAGTTTATTTTTTTCCATTATAACTTGGAGCCATAATATCTTCCTTAATGCCATCTTCAATTTGAGTAATGATATGAATCACAGATTTGTCCACAGATTTGTCACATTCCCAACCAAGCTAACTTTGGCATCGGCATGCAACTTGTGTAATATTTTCATTTTCTTGACTAAACTCAGTTTCCAGCTTTTCTTCTACTTATTCATCTTCTATTTGATATGATTGATTTGGAGCTGGGGGGGGAGGGGTAGAGAGGAAAGCAGAGATCTTTTAGTCCATCCCCTTCATTTCATAAAAAAGAAAAAAGAATCCCACCCAGAGATGGGATTTTAACTCAGATCCTTAGAAAAGCACCACACTGTATTGTACCGTGATTACAATTCCAACTATGTGGCAAGATGAGTATTACTGATCATGGTGGTACTCTTGAAACAGGAAAGAACAGAGATCCGGGAAGGCCCTTTAACCAGGAGTGGAGCCAGCCCAGAGGGAAGTATCTTAACCATAGTCACCAACCTATCTCACAATGGTGTATAATTTAAAAATCATGTGCAAGCAAAATAAATTTGGCAACTAAGTGAATTCCATATTCTACACCTAACTGTACATTATCTAAGATTTTACTCTACCCAGGTCATTTCTAGAAAGAATGCAGAACCAGGAAAAAAAAATCACACTTATATAAATAAGACTTTAGAATTAGTGAAGTTCTCCATATATACCAAATGCAATGCTCTATACATATTAAAATATTCATAACAGCCTTTTTGTGGCTGTTTTAAGGTCAAGAAATAGAAACCAAGTGGGTTTTCACTGATTGGAATTAAAGCTATGCAAATCCTGTGATGTGATTAAGGAGAATATTATTGTTCAATAAGAAATTTCAAATATGAGAAATTCAAAGAAACACAGAATAAGGGTAGGGGTCAATTGAGTAAACACTACAAAATCACCATCACTCCTTTTAAATTAAGTATCAAGGTTCTAAGCCCTGATCCATTTCAGTTACATTTTATCAGCTAAGATCTCTTGGCTATTTACAACATGTGAACAAGGTCTGGACCCCTTTATGTATGACAGGAAGTCTATCTGGATTACCTGAGAAACTTGGTTACTTCCTATGGGACCTATATAAAATCATGGAACTAGCTAGAATTTAAAAAAAAAAAAAAAAAAGGAATTTTGCCAACATAAAAGAGAGCATTCCAAGGAAGGGTCTAAGAAGGAATCACTTGAGAGGCATGTAAAAGAGTCCCCTGACCTTAGTCTCCTTTTGGTCATTAGAGGATTTGGAACTTCCTAACTTCCCATCAAATTCCTAGCAGCTTCCCTGGAACATCTGTATCTTCAACAGTCCAAGACAGACTAGATGCAGATTCCAAACTCTGAAAAGAACCCAGCATGAAAGATACTTCATCTTACCGATCCTAGCAAAAGGACCACAGGAGCTGTGAGTTAGCCCTTGGCCATATGTGCTCTCTAAATTGCATCTACTTTCTCTACTATTCAAGTAGCCATTCCCTATCCTTTTTTATTCTAATGTCTTCCCTCCATTGATCAGCCTCAATCTATCTTGCATATATCTTGTTTGTACATAGATTTTATCTTGTTATATCCCTCATGAGACTCTGAAAGCATTCCTGAGATCAGGGACTGTTTCTGCCTGTCTTTGTAATTCTAACACCTGACATGGTAACTTGGCAAATTTTGTGATTGTTCTGTTGTTTTCAGTTTTGTCCAACTCTTCCAACTCTTTGTGACCCCATTTGGGATTTTCTTGCCAAAGATACTAGAGTGGTTTACTATTTCTTTCTCCAGTTTATTTGACAGATGAGAAAACTGAGGCAAACAGAATTAAGTGACTTCCCAGGAATACACAATTAAGAAGTATCTGAGGTCACACTTAAACTCAAGAAGATTGAGTCTTCCTGACTTCAAGCCTGGCACTCTATCTACTGTCACCTCTTATCCTATCCACTTAGGAAATAGTAAGCATTTAATAAAGGCTTATTGACTGATAATTCTGTCGGTGCTGTTAGAATATATCACAGACTTTGCAGGGGAAAAGGTTATAACCAGCTATATTAAAGCAAACACCTTTTACTAAAAACTAATCAAGTTTAGCTAGCTCACTGATATCAATAATCATGACTAAAAGTGCAAGTGGCAGCTTGAATACTACAATAAAGAAGCATTCTTCTAAACCATCACCCTCTCCTCTCCTCAAGGCTACCCCTTGATCCAGGAGGGTACATTATAGCCAAGTTCTGAAACACCAACTCATCAGTAGCAGAACTGGGATTTTTGCCTTTTGAGGCATGCATTAAAATGGGGAAATGTATATATATGAACTAAAGCAATGGGAAATAAGAGAAATGAGAAGAAACAAAGGAGAAAAGAACATTTAAAAATTATATTTAATTATAATGGTTGAGCTTGAACACAGAGAGGAAATGAGGAAATATAGCTCCCTCCTTTTGCTAGAAGGAGAAAAAGTTATAGGTATTGAATATCCTGTAATGATCTCAAATTTGGCCATTGTGCTCTTTGGTTTGACTAATACGCTTTTCCCCTCTTTTGTTATAGAGGGCAGGGTATATATATATTTAAGTGACTAATGTAGAAAAGGAATCAATAAAACTTTTAAAAAAGAAAAAAAAAAGTGAATATCAAGGATTGCCAAGGAGAGGCAACCTTGATGGAGAAAGATGATTTCACATGCAGGCTGGAGGATCCATATGGAAAAAGGAAAATAAATTATATTTATGTTGTCAGGCTTCCAGTTATTACTCTATGTAGAATACAATAGTTAGAAAAGACTTCAGACCTCATCTCTTCAAACTTCCCACTCAATCAAATCAATCCACAGCATTCCAAATGTACTAATTCTACGTTAGGCTCTGCGGTACACAAAGACAAAAATAAAATAAATCTTTGTCCTCAGAGAGCTGACATTCTTCAAGAAGGAAACAACGCACATAGAAACTATATATGAACACATATATACACATATGCACACCCACACATTTTATATACACATATATACACACATAGGTGTGTACATCATACACAAAGTAAATACAAGGAAATATACCAAGCATCTTGCAAGGCAACATTTGGCCACTGTTTAAAAACCTTCAGTCCTAAGAAACTTACATACAGAGCAGCTCATTTCATTTAATAAAATCCCTAAGTATTGGAAGGCTCTTTCTTACATTGAGCCAAAATCTACCTTCCTAGAATTTCCACTGCTTTGTCCAAATTCTGCCTTCTTAAATCACACAGCATTAATGTCCTCCCAACATTTATTAAGGGCTTACTACATGCTAAGCACTAATTTTTTTTTAATTAAAGCTTTTTATTTTTAAAACATATGCATAATTTTCAACATTCACCCTTGCAAAACCTTGCGTTTTAAAATTTTTCTCCCTCCTTTCCCTCTCACCCCCTCCCCCTAGATGGAAATCCAATATATGTTAAACATGTCAGCATTAGATTTAATAACAAACTTCAAATATTTAAAATATTTAAAATATCATGGTCTCCCTAAATCATCTTTGCTAGGTGAAATGCTCTCTTAAAATTTTTCTAGAACATTTTGTTTGGAATTTTTCTTTGTCCTTATCATACCCTACTCTGAATTATATTTTTATATGTACAAATTATATCAGCCTCCTCCCCAGTAGACTGTCAGCTGCTTGAATGCAGAGATTTATTTTCATCTTTACATCTCCTGTGCCAAGTCCAGGATCTCAAACATAGGATAAAAGATATGAAGACATGGGGTAACTAGATGGTGCAGTGGATAGAGCACTGATCCTGGAATTAGGAGAACTTGAATTCAAATCTGGCCTCAGACACTTTGTAGCTGTGTGACCCTGGGCTAGTCATTTAACTCCCAAATGTCTCATTCCCCCCAAAATATGTTGTTATATAAGGGATCTTGGATTTTGTTGTTGGTTAGTTGTTTTTAGTCACTAACTAGTTTAGTTTCTTCCAACTCAAGTCTACTTTATCATTATATTCATGAGGAAAATAAGAACCATTGATATGAAGGGACTATGAGTTCCTCCATGGCACTAGGAAATCCTCCACATCAAGGAAAAACTGGAGTTTTAGTTGCTTTTTTAGGCGTTTTTGTTGTTGTTTTTGTTTCTCTTCTAGTGCTTAGGACAATGCCTGACCCATAAGAGGCATTTAAATTACTTGTTGATTTAAGGGCAGTAAATGACTAGTGCCAAAGTGCACAGAGCCCTTGGCCTGGAGTTTGCCTCAGTTTCCTCCTCTGTAAAATGAGCTAAAGATGGAAATGGAAAGCCACTCCAATATCTTTGTCAAGAAAACTTCACTTTTATGACACAGACATGGTACCGATACCTAAACCAGGTAGGACGAAAACAGAGAAAAAAAAATTATAGACAAATCTCCCTAATGAACATCAGTGCAAAAATCTTAAATAAAATATTAGCAAAGAAATTACAGAAAGTCATCTCCAGGATAATATACCATGACCAAGTAGGAATGCAGGACTGAATCAATATTAGGAAAACTATTGACTATATCAAGAAAACTTCAAATAGGGCCATGGAGAATCAGATAAGAGAAAATGACTGAACAACAATAAAATGACAAAGGCAGGACCAGGTCCTCTGCCTCTAACCCCTTGCCTGTTTTCCATTGTACTATGCTGTTTTATTGTTATTACTTTGTAGATTGCAATAGCAAAAACAAACAAAACACACACACACAACTAAAAATAAAAATAAACACTTCAAGTAGCCAGATTGTTGATTAGGAACCTCACAGGACTTAAGGAGACTGAACCTCCAGAAAGAGATTCAGATCACTGCCAAAACAGAATTCAAGCCTTTCCAACATAGCAGAGTCTAAATACTGTAGTAGGAACTTAATAAATAATCACTTATAAAGCATTAGTTCAGATGAAATAAAAAGAAGTATCATATTGTAGTGGAGGATATGTTGGTTCTATAGCCATACAACCTGAATCTGAAACCTCTGCTACTTGCTTGATTGATCTTGGACAAGTCATTTAACCCATTTTCCTCATGAGAGAAATTTAATTGATATAACCATGACATTCTTGCCAACTACAAATTTTATAACTCTTTTTTGGGTTCTACAACACCACTGTTTCCAGCAGAAAAAGTAACCATGAGGCCAGGTAAGACAGCTGACTGGTGTAAAAAATAAACAAACAAAAAACAAAAACAAAAACAAAACAAAACCAAACAAAAAAACTGGGCAAGATTTCAAAGGATCTCCAAGCCAGTAGGTGAGGTGGGGTAAGATATTTTTCTTTTAGAACATTGAGCATCTTTTCTAACAGATATTGACAGAAGAAGCGTAGCAAAGAAAATGCCTTTAATTTGCACTCAGGCTTAGAAGTTCAGAACTTTTAATATTTGCATTTTTGGTATAAAGTCCTATAAGCAATCAAGTCACTTAGCTGACAAGCATTTTTTTCCCCCACCCTTGGGGAATGAGTAAAAACAAGGAGGAGAAGGTGGAAATAGAGGATAACACTGGGTAATGTCATAGACACATCCTATATTTATAGTCATTTTTAAAAATATCATAGTAAGAATGTAGAAAGAATCATAAAATAGGCATATGTTCTTGAAGCAAAGAAATTAAAGCTCACTTTCATGATTTTTATTAAAATAATAATTTGTGAATAATATTTATAATTCTATCAGAAAAGTAGATTAAATATTTTAATATGATTTAACCATTTTCTTTACTATAAAATCACAGATTAGAATTTCTTATAGGGAAAAGTCCTTCAAACTCCATTTCCAAATAAATGAATTGGAAGGACATAAATTAGAAGTTGGACCAAGTCATATGGCTGAAAAACTAAAAGAAATTCCTCTAATAACTGAAAGAAACCAAAGGCAAGATAGACAACCACAAAATGTGGTAGTTTGGGTTGGATTTGTTGTTGTTTAAATGCAGCTAGCTACATTTATATCAAATTTTAAGATTTGCAAAGCACTGTTCAGATGCCATCTCATTTGATGTCATATAGGCCTTTCATGAAAAGGGAACTTTTAAAAGATACAACTAAATAATTAGGCACGTAGGCAAAAAAAGTTGTTCAATGTATCATTTGGTAAAATGAGTTAATATATAAGAAGATTTTTGCAAATCTCAGAATACTAAAATAAATAGCATTATTACTATTCCTAATTAAGCAATGACTGTAAGTGTATATAGAACTAACATCTTAATACTTTTTATTTGACATTATCTTTGGGTGGAATTTTTAGGGTTAGACAGACTCTTCTAGACATCAAGTGTTGGCAAGCATAAGCCAAATCCTCCACACCTTCCCATCGCCAGCCAGTGAACAGTGCCAGGAATTCCCCGCTATAACAGGGTACACACTGTCTTCCAAAAGACTATTTGGAATTAGAGGCAGCTTGTTTAAAAATTAAGTTTTTGTTTTAATATAGCAAATTCCAATCTGAATTCTACCTTCCCTCTCCCTCCCCCCCTACATTTTTCATCTATAAAACAACAAAACTTGGACAACTTAAAAACCCATCCATAACCTTGGTTTTAAAAATCAAGTTTCCCAGAAGAGAAATTAATAATCAGTCAATAGACATTTTTCTCCATTTAACATTAGACTGAAATGTAATAAGTTTGTTTAAAAGATTTTAAATGAATAACTTTACTAGAAGTCAAATTTACCTATGTATTAAAATATCTGTTTGATCTTCTATTAAATGCTTGTGAAATCAATAGGCTTGCACATTTTATGGGGTCTTTCCTTTATTTAATCACAAGGTGGACATCTATGCTTTAGAGATTTTGGGGGAAATCATGATTAAAGAGAATGTAACTGGAAGGGCTGGCTTTCAACAGGCCACCTCATGTCATAGCACCTTCAAAATGAGATGACAGCTAAATTCCAAACCAAAGAAATTAGACAGATGGGGCCTAATCTCAAGAGACTTTTTTTTTTTTACTTTAATAATTAACTTTCATCAACTCATGTTTACTCAACATGTTTGAATTAGATTATTATGCCTGTTTCAAGGATTGCTGTAATGTCCACCTGGTATATCAAGCAAAACTATAATGAAGAAAGATGGTTTTATAATAATAATAACTATAATTTATATAGTACTTGCTATGTGCCAGACACTGTATTAAGTGCTTTACAATTATCTCTCCATATTTTTGTGAGGCTCAAATGAGATAAGTGCAATTATTATACCCCATTTTACAGATGAGAAAACCGAGGTAAAGAGAGGTTAACTGACTTGCCCAGATTCACACAGCTACTGTGTCTGAGACTACATTTGGACTCAGGTTTTACTGACTCAAAGCCCCATATTTCTTTTATTCAGCACCTATCTTCTTAGTTTACTTGTGATGAAATGTGACTTCTCATTTCTCAGTCTGTAACTGGAAGATCTATATTATGGTTGCTACTTCTGTATGCCAGCCCTCTTCTTCCTTGCTTACAACCAGCAATGGCTGTTAGGATCTAGTTCCAAAAAATGAGATTAGGCATAAATATATCCTTTATTCTCAGATATAAGAAAAACACGGATGGAATTATTAGTGCCTGACCAGATACCTAAACCAAGGTTATTTGTGGCAAAGAAAAATGTATTCTTGTATATAATACACCACTTTATTACTTTGTATTTTATGGGATATAGAGTAAAGGATAATTACTCTAAGTTACCAAAGTTAAGATTTCTTCATATTAAAATTCTTGAAGTTATTTGTAACAATTTCTTTAATAAACTGTTACCTCCATGAAAACAGTAGCCTTCCTCTTAACTAAAGTGTCTTATCCAGGATATAGTACCACACTATCTCCACAGCAGACAGTTTTGTTGACTTGAATTCTGGGCAAATCAAGTGGTATGTACTTTCAGTGACATGTACTTTTCCCTTAACACTTCTTCTCTGGTTGAGATGGCCTCTGGGGAAAAGACCCTGTAATATATTTGTTTTGCTTATAAAAGGAGATTCTACATCATCAACCAAAAATTTACAAAAGCAAACAGATGCTGGTTTGTCTTGGTTTGTCTTTTCATATGCTGTGGCAGTGCCACAAGGCTCAGTCTTGGCTATTCTTCAAAACACTTCAAAATTCACAAAGAAACAAGGAAAAGAATGGCTGAGCTAAGTTTTCTTGTTATCAAATTAAGATTTATGAATAACTGATGATGTGTAAATATCACAATCCTATTTTAGCTGTTTCTTCAGTAAATGAGAAAAAGTTAAACCGCATCTTGTGGAGTTATTTCAGTCATGTCTGAGTGTTCATGACTTGGTTTAGGGTTTTTTGTGGGGTTTTTGGCTAAGATACCATAGTAATTTGCCATTTTCTTCTCCAGCTCATTTTATAGATAAGGAACCCAGGCAACAAGAATAAGTGTA